>NC_079147.1:257003375-257093968 GCF_945859685.1 Eupeodes corollae
AAATCACAAAATGGAATGCAAACGGTCTTATAAAACATTCATCCGAATTAAAAATCTTTTTAGATCTAGAATAAATCGATATTTGAATGGTGTCCGAAATTCATTTCTCCAATGGCCAAAGTCTAGATAATGTAAAAGAAAACTATTCATGTTACCACGCTCCACATCAAGCTGACAAGAGAAGAGGTGGATCGGCGATTCTTATAAAAGAAAGCTTAAAACATTATGAAAAAGCCAAGTTTACTAGTGAAAATATGCAAGTAACAACTATTAGTATTGGTATGAAA
This sequence comes from Eupeodes corollae, assembly GCF_945859685.1. Classification (NCBI taxonomy): domain Eukaryota; kingdom Metazoa; phylum Arthropoda; class Insecta; order Diptera; family Syrphidae; genus Eupeodes; species Eupeodes corollae. Next base: position 257,003,663 of record NC_079147.1, read on the forward strand.
AAGAAAAAAATTTAAGATAGCAGCTATATACTGCCCACCAAGGCGCTCCTCGACAGAAGATGACTATACAGAACTATTTAATCTTCTTGGGCATAACTTTCTTGTTGGCGGAGACTTCAATGCGAAACTAACCCATTGGGGTTCAAGACTTATATCAACAAAAGTCAAAAGACTTTTCCAAGCAGGCCGTAAATACAATTGCGAATTCTATTTCTCCAGGTCGCCAACTTACTGGCCTTCCGATACTAACAAAATACCAGACGTTATTGACTTTTCCATAGCTAAAGAAATCAAACGAAATCACCAGATCATACTCCAGTGATTCTATCACTAAGTGAAATGAAGTACTAGGAAAAAGTAATCCAAAGCTTGTAAATAAGAAAACAAACTGGAATGATTTTAGAGAAAGGCTTTTAAGTTTTATAAATTTAATATCTCCCATCAATAGAAACAATTTATTGCTGATGTGCAACAGGCCGCTGAAGAAAGTACTCCAGCATTTTCTAATAGAAGACAAAATTAAATAAAATATCCTTTAGAGATAATAGAGTTGATAATAGAGAAAAGAAGAGCTCCAAGAAAATGGCAAAATAGTAAATTTCCAGATGATAAAACAAAATTTAACCGTATAAGCAACAATCTTAAAAAAACAAATTTAAAAATTAAAAATGATTCACTCAGTACATTCCTAAGGAATTTAACGACTGATGCTTCAACCGATTTTTCGCTATGGAAAGCAACCATGCGCCTTAAAAGACCGCAGTTACAAAACTCGCCCTTGAAGTCTCAAGATAGGAAATGCATCGGTAACCCGAAAGAAAAAGCTAACCTTTTCGCTGAACATCTTGCGAATGTTCTTAAGCCATACTCATCAAACACGGCTGAAAACAGCTTACAGTTTGTTGATAATGATAAAGTGAAATATCAATTATAAGACTTAAGGAAATAAAAAGTATGTGTTTACATCAACTACCAAATAAAAAATCACCAGGTTACGATCTAATTAATGCTCAGGTTACAATACATAATAAATGCATGCCTTAAGCACCGGTATGGCCTGCACCATTGGAAAATTGCTGAAGTAATTGTCATACCGAAGCAAGGTAAACCACCTACAGAAGTGACGGCTTACAGACCAATATCGCTTATACCAATTATGGCAAAAGTTTTTGAAAAACTGCTTCTGAAGAGACTTAGCAAAATCATAGAAGAAAGAAGGTTAATCCCAAACCATCAGTTTGGCTTTAGAAATAAACATTCCACGATAGACAAAGTTCGTAGAATATCGGATGTAATAGAAAAAGCATAAGAAGAAGGTATGTTCAGCTATTTTCTTAGATGTTGCTCAAGCTTTTGACAAGGTTTGGCATGAGGGACTTGAGTACAAACTGCAAAGGGATCTTCCCAGGCAGTACTTTGAAATATTAAAATCGTACATCTCAGACCGATTGTTTAGAGTAAGGTACGATCAAGAATACTCGGAATTGAAGTAAATAGAACCCGGTGTACCACAAGGAAGTGTTCTAGGTCCTACCCTGTAATTACTATACACAAGGGATATTCCAGTTGGTAATCACACTATAATGGCTACTTTTGAAGATGATACCACAATTTTGGTACCCAACAAATGTGTCTGTAAGGCAGCAGTAAAACTACAAAATGCCGTCGACACAGTGAGAGCTTGACCGAAAAATGGCGTATCAAACTCACTGAAACAAAATCTTCACATATTAACTTTACAAATAAAAAGATAAACAATATTCCAATAATCATTAACAATCAAGCTGTACCTCACGCCAATACGGCCAAATACCTTGGAATGACTTTGGACGCAAAGCTTAAGTGGAAAGAGTACATCAAAAAGAAAAGAGAAGAACTAAACTTGAAATATAGAAAAATGTACTGGTTGCTTAGTAACAACTCTGATTTATCAATCCAAAACAAAATAATGCTGTATAATCAAGTACTAAAGCCTGTTTGGACCTATGGAATCCAATTATGGGGACAAAGAAAACAAATACCGAAATCATCCAAAAATTCCAAAACAAAGTCCTTCTCGAAATAGTTAATGCACCTTGGTACATAAGAAATACCGATCTACATCGTGACTTACAAATAGAAATGGTTACAGAAGTTGTTAAAAAATACGCTGTATCGCACAAACAGAGACTGCAAAGTCTTACTAATTCTGAAATGGAGTCCGTCTTGAATATAGGAAACCATGTTCGGAGATAAAGAAGAACCAAGCCTCATTAGGTTATGGTATAAAAAAAAAACAAGGGAAAGTATTACAAGTTTAAACTTACCCCAAAGTGATTGTACAAAGTTAAGAAAGAAAAATCTGTAATCGATCCTTCAAGATTGGTCCTCATTTAGAGGTGGTTTTAGTGGTTAAGATTCCCACACTACTTGGTGTCGAATACTGCCAAGTTTCTTTTGAAGATTTCCTACTGTCAGAAAAAAAAAATCCCTCAATGCAACAGAGTGTACAATATTTTGTGTTATCGTTTTGCCATTAGAGAGTACGCCACGTATAATTGTCCGTGTGAAAAACATGAAGTGCTCAAATGTAAGCCACAGACAGATATCGTTTGGCCTTGAAACTTATTGATAGTATTAAAAGTATCCTCTTCCTCTTCCTTTAGAAATGAAAACAATGGCTTCTTTCTAGTAACGATGATTATGAGTTAATAATATTAATTTAATTTTCATGAAAACATTTAACGAACATTTACTTGAACAAATATATAAAAACAAAGTATAAATTAATTCAAAGTATTGAAAAGTCTGAGAGCGCAGTTTCAACACCCCCTCTCGCTCCAGATGGTTTCGATTGGTCATCCTTTCGAATTCCTAAAAGATTGGTAAAATTAAGGAAAACATCTTTTGAAAGTGGTTTTATCAAAATATCAGCTCTCATTTCATTTGATTTACAATATCTTAGTTCGATGATCTTCTTCTCTCTTAGGTCTCTTATATTAGGCAAATGCATCCTTGATTATCTTCATAGATAATTGGGGGCTGATTAATATCTGCATCCATTTCTGTCAAGAGTCTTCGTAGCCAAATTAGTTCTCGACTTGCATGTGAGGCAGCCCGTGAAACTTCAAGGTTAGAAACGAGAAATCGTCGAGCTTATCGTACAGATGAACAGATTAATAATCTTGGAAGTGCAAGAAGAAATGGTTCAAGTATTGATTTGACTCAAGCTGCGTTTCTGTATGATTGCACCATCGACTACAGCTGGCATCGTTTAGTTTGCATTGGTCCAATCGACGTTGTTTGCCAGCATTGTGGAGCATTGAAGTTTGCTGGTGAAACGCCTGGTTTGTGCTGCCTTAGTGGTAAAGTGAAATTGCCATTATTGGTCCCACCACCAGAGCCATTCTGCTCCCTGCTTTATTGCGAAACACTACTGTTATGTTTTGTCGAGTCAAGATCTCAAAAGGAAGACACTGCACGTCTTGTTGAAAGGAGGTTTATTCAAAGAGTGAGTAGCTTAATATACTCCACATATTTAGAGGCTGGTTGATACATACAGTATGTGTATACAAGTATGGACTACAATATATAACAACTACAATCACGACATTTTCTAGTGAACACTCAAAAATACAATGTCAGTTTCCAAATGACTTCATTTGGGGCAACAGTTGGATTGTTCCATATTCGCCACTTCTTTCTTTCATTCATCATAATAAAATACTTTTTTTTCTATTTATATAAATATATTATTTTGTATCATTTATTGTTTTACGTTCAGCAAAGCCTAAATTAGTTCAGCTTAAAAGCAACACGACATTCATTGACTGTTAAGCGGTACGAAGTTCGCCGGGTCAGCTAGTAAATTTATAAATTATTTAAATAGGGGGCATCCGCTAGAATATGCCCTACAGTCAGGACTTCTTCACAGTTTTTGCATACTCCAGAAGGTTGAGTGGCGACTTGATAATCATGTTTTTCCTACTCTAATTCGGAAAAGTGTAATACTTTTTGGTCTAGAAAAATAATTGTTGTAGGGATCTCTTCTCTGGGGTTTATAGGATTAGTCATGACGCATTAAGTTCATTGGTTTCAATATTGTTAAAGATTTTTTGCATTAATGGGAGAAAATTAGGCAAATCTTTGACGAATAGTAAGCGAATCGCTGCTACATCTGCTGCTTCAACTTTTGCACCGATATGACTTCGAACTCAGGCTAGAACGATGTTTACGCTGTTGTATTAAACATTACGCATATAGTTAAGAATTGGAAATTTTTTATTGACATTTTTGATTATAATTACAACGTTAAGGTTATATATGAGCCACAGAAAGTGCTCTTATTATTGATACCATTTCACCTAGAAAACTAGCAGCCGGTTTGGCAGAGGATTATATCTTCGTTCCAATCTGTAAGTTCTTTATAGGACCCATCCTATTTTCTTTTAAATATGTGCCTACGTTATCGAAAGTTGGCTTTCTTTATCAAATTGAACCAAAAGCATGTGTCTTAAATCAAAAACAATAATAATAATTCAAGAAGTTAAAACGACTATTTTGCTTATTGATGAAGTGAACTTTAATAAGAGAATTTTGTTTTTTGAAAATAAATATATATACAAATCGTTTTTCTGGCGTTAATTGATTAGTGATAAGTTGCCAGCAGAGGTCGAAATTCTCCGGTGTTTAAGGTGGAGATCAACCATTATTACACAGCTCAAAAAAATTCACTTTACTTAGGTTAAGGGGGTTATGATACGATCTACCCTAATAACTTCCCATTCTAAAAATATGCAATCCTATAGAAGAAGCTTGCTGTTTTCTATCCAGATATTCAAAGCTATGATTTTAAAGACAGGGATTATCAATTGGGTTAATTGGATCTTATCTTTAGTACTCGTATGTAGTTATTTGAAGCTTACTAATATACAGTGTTATCTATTTCAAAAGTAAATAAAAGACATACAAAATATTTGTTTTCATGATATTTCTCTTTTATTATAAAGTTTAAAAGTTGACATCCTATTACATTGTTGGAAGCATCGATTCTATTGAAGTCGTTTTCGACTACTTTTTTATACATATTATGCGGTATATCAGTAACACCTGCTATAGAGTTAAAGTTTTATCTAAATAAACACGGTTTTCCCCACAAAAAAAGTCCAGCTGTGTCGGATCGACTAGAAATAACACGGTCAGGAAATGTCTCTTGAAATAAGGCCATCTTCGATCGAGTTGTGTGGCACCGTCTTGTTGAAACTTGATATTCTCCAAGTAATATTCTTCAATAACAGCCAAACAAATTCGGAAATCATACGAAATAATATAAGGTAACCGTCGTTCCATCGTCGTTTTCGAAGATGCAAGGTCTAATCACGTAGTACCCGTGGTATGATGGTTAGTGCGTTGGACTGTAAAAAGAATATTAATATTAGTTTTTTTTCAAATTTTCTAATAAACACAAAATAAATAAAATTGAATAAAAGTTAAACAGATCTAAGGGCCGAAAGGTAGTAGTATTAAGTGTTATAATTTAACTTAGTGTCCTTATTGAACCAGTAAGTTAGTTGTAAGCTATATGGATAATTAGGTTAGTCTTATGAGTTTTTGTCTAGCTTTGAGATAGTTTTAAGAAATAATGAATAAAAATGAATTTAAAAAAAAGTGCGTTGGGCTGTCATGAGAAAGGTCTTGGGTTCGATCCATGCCTATGTCATCTTAAGGTTTTTTTTTCACGGATACTACCTCTTGCGAGGAATTGACAAATTCTACAAGAGTAATTCCTGTCATGAGAAGAGAGTTCTCAAATAAGCCGTTCGGCTTCGTCTCAAAATTGAAGGGCCATCCCTCATAACAGTACTTGCACACAGGAAAGGTTGAGAGTTGTAAGTCACTTAGCCCTTTGTTATCAACGGAACAAAATTCACCGTCGCTTGACAACAAAAAATTGATTTAGAAACTTAGTTTGACAGATGTTAAATTCCAGGCCTATACTTTTGAAACCACAAAATGGATAAACCGTTACGTTTAACATTTCAATTTATTTTATAAAGTAAAGTGATTACGTATTTTGGATGGCAGTAATATCTGCCTTGCAGCAGCATAGGGCTTCCGCTAATTGTTCGGCTGCACGCACGTGGTATGTTAAGGGACCTAACATTCCACGTACAGATCCGAAGTACGTTGTCCTTATTTCGTTTGTGTGGGTTTGCAACAGTGAATCCGTCCGTATCCGAGGTTTGTTGGTGCTTCGCAACCTAAGGTATTGTTTACAAGGCGAGGAAGTCACCCCGACGGCACAACCCCGAACCTGGAGGGCCAGATCCTTAGTATAAGTCCAAGGACGGGGAGCCGGATAAACCGCTCCTTACAGTCCTGGGCTCCGAATATGTCGAAGAAGCCCTATAATGTGTTCACTAAGTAGTTCAACCTTACTGGAACTGTAGACGCCACGTTGATTCCATTTTGAGAATTCGTCCGCTGCCGTCTGGATAAGGAGAGGTGCCTTAGTGGAAACACCTCTCCCCCCCTCTCCCCCCTCTCTCATTTGCTGCCCAAATCAACTTTCCACTGGGGTTAGAACAGAATCTCCAGTTGAGGTACTAGGCACCCAATGTTCACCACGGGGAGGTGAGAGTAGGAGTTGATAGACAGAGGTGTGTTTTGAGAAAAACCTATGGACGCTTGTGTCCTCTTGATTGCACATGTCTCCCATTTGAACATCAAAAACTTGATTGGTCCTTACCATTGTGGCTTCAGACCAGGAAAGTCCACTATCGACCAAATATGCAGATCTTGGAATCGATACCCACCATCTCTTTATCGATTTTAAAGCCGCGTACGACAGCATCCATAGAGAAGAGCTCTGCAGAGCAATGCCTAGTTTTGGCATCACTGTCAAACTTATCCATTTGTGCAGAATTACGATGGAGAATGCACGCTGCTCTATCAAGGTCGGAAAAGATCTTACCGATACATTTGATGTCAAAAAAGGTTTTAGACAACGCGATGCACTGTCATGCGACTTCTTCAACATCGTTCTGGAAAGAATTGTGCAAAACTCAACCGTCAACACTAGAGGCACAATCTTCCAAAGGACCATCCAATTACTTGGATACGCAGATGATATTGACATAATTGGAAGATCAAAGGGTGATGTCAGTGGAGCGTTTTTGAGCATTGTGACGGAAGCGAAGAAGATGGGTTTAGTGGTCATTGAGGACAAGACCAAGTATATGCTGTCATCAAAAAAGGACACATTAGACAAAACGACGTATTAGACAAAACGTCACCATGGACAGCTATAACTTAGAGGTAGTCAAGGACTTTGTCTACCCAGGCACCGCTATTAACTCAGACAACAACACCAGCGCTGAAATCAAACCAAGAATAACTCTTGCAAATCGCTGCTTCTTTGCACTTAAAGCAATTGAGAAGTAAAGTCTTCTCTCGAGCATCTAAAATCACCATCTGTAAGACACTCATCTTCCCGGTTCTCATTTATGGCGCTGAGACCTGGACCCTGTCAAAGAAAGATGAGAGCGTCTTAGGATGCTTCGAGAGAAAAATTCTTCGGGTGATTTTCGGTCCCGTACGTATAGATTGAGAATGGAGGAGAAGATATAACGACGAACTGTACGGGCTGTACAGCGACACTGGCCTAGTTAGCAGAATTGAAGTACAAGGGCTTGGATGGATGGGTAATTCTTCAGAAAACTTAAAACAAGGTCCCTTCTTTCATAAAAGAAGCCTAGTTTAGAAAACCGAGTGTTGTGTTGTCTTAAAAGGAATATAAAAAACGCCTAACTCGAATCTGCTTAAAAACTTTACTTCAAAGTTTGAACGTTATCTATCGTAGGGGCGAAGACAGACAGACCGGCAAACGCTCAAACGGGGACCCACTCTTTCGACTCCTCTGCCATCGTAAAATGTCGTTTTTGATTAAAATTTTTAGTTTGACTTTTTTACGAATGCAATAATTGCCATATAGTTCCTATATGGCGCAAGTAAAAGTCACTCAATAAACTTTTTTAAGAGTCTTTTCTGAACATTACTCCTTCTAAAGATAAGCTGACATGTCTTTAAAGCCAATGTGGGGGTTATCAATTTGTCAAATATCAAACAAATTTCTTTAAAATGTATTTATTTTTAAAAATGTGTGTTACCTGTTAGCTTCTAAAGGACAAAGTTCATTGTTATCATGTATTTTCATCTAAAAATACAAAATGTATATCTGAAAAACTAATTGACATTTCTAAATCTGGCTTAGTATATGATATTTACCTAAATAAAAATGAAAACAACAACAAAAGTTATCAGTTGCTATTTATAAACAAAAACCATATAGACTGTTTTCATATTTCTTTTCATTTTTAAACGAAATTCCATTCCAGACCAAAAAATGTTATGATAACTGTCAAACGTATGTTAACTTCAACACCAACACAACACGTGCAGTATATTGTGCTATTTCAGGTAGCACGGGTTATCTTTTCATCTTTTGGCCACAAATCATTAAAACCACGTCTGAAAAACGAAACAAAAAAAAGTAAATAACACAAAAATATAACATTTGAGATTATCACGCGGGACCACAAAAATATGTCCAACTGTCAGTTGAGCTTTTATCTGTCAAAAAAAAAAAAATTAAAACACATTTTTGTATTGTTGTTGCAATTCTATATAAAAGTTGATATATTATTTTGAAAAATGAAAAAAAGAACATTTTCTGAGATTTTGAGGTTTTCTTTTAATTTCTCTTGTGCTGTCTGTCTGTCTTCCTTATAAAACTTCATCGTTCCACCCAGATCCGACTCCGACTCCAACTCCAACTCTGACTATGACTCTGACACTGAACCGAAACAAAAATCCAAATCCAAATCCAGATTCAGTCCATGGTAGACTTAATGTCATCATCATTATTACCTCGTGTCAAGCGATATGTCATCGCAGAACTTTTGCTAAGCTGTCATCAGTATATGGGGAAGGAGATGAAGGAATCTCGGAGAGTGTGAAATATGTGTATGAGTAGGTATGACCAACAGTGCCACTGCCAACTGCCACCGCCGACTGCCTCGACCCAAAATTCCGTATTTCTCGCACTTGCTTCTAAAGAAGGGGATGGTGGAGTATATTCTACGTTTAATATAGCCCACGGTCGCGTCGGTGGTGGTGGTGGTGTGTGTGCGGAAAGAACCATCATCATCTTTTGAGGCTTCGAGATGAGATATCTGGGTTCGTCCTCCTTTGGAGATAATTAAATTCGTCAAGTGTTGAAGTCAGCGTGCTGTGGTTTGGGATTTCGAGTGGATTTTGTTATTAAGTCAAACCACAGAGTATAGAGTTTTGTTTGATTTTATTTTGCCGTTCCTTATTTTTTTTTTCAGTTTTCTGTTGGCCCAGAAAAGAAGTTCCATTTGGGACCGAAAATCGTTTGTCCACCATAAATCACTTTTGGCCCGGATGCTGTCATCTTTTTTGGATTTTATTAATCTCTTTTTTCTTCACTCACTCCCTGGTGCATTGTTCCTGGCTATTGCGTTGTTCAGTGTTCCTTCCAGAGTGTTTGGGATGATGATGGCCCAGGTTGCGTATATGTGTGTCTATATACAGAAGGTTCTTTATGGCCAGGAAGATGATGATTGTGAACGTTGTATATCCATTGTTGTTGTTTTCATCTTCCCTCGCTCAGCACAACGCCCAGCACAATGGAGCAAAGCGTTTAATGCGGTCGTGGTTTATGTCATGTGGTCTTGATGGTGTCGTGGATATAACGCGCGCCCTCTAGGTCTTTCGTTCCACCATGAGAATGTCATGTGAATGTGATTTGTTGTCGTCTAATATCGCATGAGAAATGCGAGTGGTATTTTTTTCGTAGGGTCGGTCGGTCGATCAGAGCAGGGCAACTCGAAAAAAAACCTCTAGAGACACAGGGCCGACCTCGTGCGTCGCCTCAATATAAATGAGTTGGTGGGTTGGCTTGAACTTTTTGCTAGCGATATTTGTGGTCGCTTTAGGCCTTGTGAATAAAGGATTTCAAAATTTATGAACTCAACTGCGGTTTGGTGTGTTATCTATACATATAGATGAACGACATTGTATAGTTGATGTCTTTCATTATAAGCTCTTGATTATAGAAGTTTTGTATGACTCTGTGCGAGTGTTCCTTGCGTTCTTCTAGAGGGAACTAATTGAGCATGGAATTTGATTAACTGCACTGAAGGTTCAACAGATTGGTTTGTGGTTGGGAAATAGAAGGTTGAACTCTTAAAGGGGATGAAGTTTTTATTGAAAAATTTAACGCAAAATTCTTCAAGTCTAAAGAACGGATGAAAAAGGGCAAACAAAGGCCTTAAATGTAATGGGATTGAGTTTTAAGAAAATATAAAACTTATCCGCGATAAATTTAAGCTTTCGTTATTTATAAATATTTGCAACTCAGAAGTAAGATATGTGAATGAGGAACTCTGAAATGAAAAATTAAAAATATGAACTTTGTAGTGGTGCATAGATTCAAATGCGATTTGCAAAATTCGAAGGACGTAAGGTGAAGTATAAATATATCAATCTTAAATGCTGGTGTGCCCCAGGGCTCCGTTTCTCCGACCTACACAGCTCTTCTTATCCAGACGGCAGCGGATGAATTCTCGAGATGGAATCAACGGTGGGGTCTACTGTTCCACTAAGGTTGAACTACTTAGTGAGCACCTTATAGGGCTTCATCGACATATTAGACATATAAGAAGCAGTTTATCCGGCTCCTCGTCCTGTTGGGGGTTGTGCCGTCGGGATGACTTCGCCACATATAAAATACCCTATTTGCGAAGCACCAACAAACCTTGGATACGGACGGATTCAGTGCAGACAACCCACGCAAAATAAATAAGGACGACGAACTGTGGATCTGTACTTGGAATGTTAGGTCCCTTAAGAGACCACGTGCAGCCGAACAACTAGCGAAAGACCTAAACTGCTGCAAGGCAGATATTACAGCCATCCAAGAAGTGCGATGGGATGGACCGGGCAACCGAAAACTAAAAGACTGCGATATACTACGGCGACTGGTACCGAGAACAAAGACAGCGTCTTTTTGGGTGTGGATTTGTTGAGTTTTGAGTCTTGAGTTTCAACAGTGTAAGTGAGCGCATCACGACAATCCGCATCAAGACTAAATTCTCCAACATAAGCCTAATGCGCGCGCATGCCCCAACAAAGGAGAAAGATGAAGACACCAAAGACATATTCTTCGAGCTCTTGGACAACACATATGAGCATTGCCGTGGCTATGACATTAAAATTGTTTTAGGAGATTTGAATGCCAATCTAGGAAGGGAAAATTTGGTGGCATAATCGACAGATACAACCTGCACGACACCACCTCCGACAACGGATTCAGGCTGATCGATTTCGCTGCGGGGTGAGACGTTCTGGTAACTAGTACGCAGTTCACACATCTCAAAGTCTACAAGAGGACCATTCAGATTGACCACATTGCGATCGACGCACGACACTTCTCTAGTGCACAGGATATACGAACATTCCGAGGGGCCAACATTGACTCGGATCACTTCCTCGTTGTAGCCAATGTACGGCTACGGATATCAGGATCCAAGTCCATACAAGGAAGTACTGTGAGAAGATTCGACGTTAGAGCTACAATCGCAAGAAACTGCCATGTCCTTTTCCGACAACAACAGGCATACAAAACGGCGCTGCAAAGGATTACCAGAGCTGCTCGAGAGCTCTACGAGCAGGAGAGGAGAGAGGAACACCAGCTTCTTAGTTGAAAAAAGAGAGCATGAGAAGAGCGAGATCGAAGAGATAGAAGGATGTCACAGCAGGAATGAGGATCTTAAATTTTACCAAAAGATTAAAAAAAACTACCCAATTGTACAAGCCACGAACCGAAGTCTGTAAAGACGAACAGGATAACATCGTAGTGGAACCACAGTCTATGTTGAGAATATGGAAAGACCACTTCTCCAAATTATATAACGGCGATGACGAAACGAATTCCGCTGTAGCGAGATAGAACCACTCAACCTTGGCGACGCAGATCAACAATTCCGCCTACCCGACCTTGACGAAGTGAAGATAGCTAAACTTAAGTCAAGCAAAGCTGTTGTCCCCGACGGCATCGTTGGCGAACCATTCAAAGCAGCAGGCAATGACTTGGTAGGGAGCATGCACAAACTCATCTGCACAATAAGGTCGGAAGAAAGCATGCCCGATGAGTGGAATCTCAGCATAGTATGCCCGATACATAAGCAAGGAGATCCTCTAAACTGTGCCAACTACAGAGGCATCAGTCTCCTTAACATTGCATATAAGATCCTCTCTGCCGTATTATGTGAACGTCTGAAGCCGTTTATCAACAACCTGATAGGTCCTTATCAGTGTGGCTTCAGACCAAATATTCACACTACGGCAGATCTTGGAAAAGACCCAGGAACTTCAAATCGACACCATCTCTTTATCGATTTTAAAGCCGCGTACGGCAACATCTATAGGGAAGAGCTCTACAGAGCAATGTCTAGCTTTGGCATCCCTGTCAAACTTATCCGTTTGTGCAGAATGACGATTGTAGATCGTGATCAAAGCGTGATGTCAGTGGAGCGTTTTTGAGCATTGCGACGGAAGCGAAGAAGATGGGTTTAGTGGTCAATGAGGGCAAGACCAAGTATATGCTGTCATCAAAAAAGGACACTGAACATTGAGGTCTTGGACAAAACGTCACCATGGACAGCTATAACTTTGAGGTAGTTAATGACTTTGTCTACCTAGCCACCTCGATTAACACAGACAACGACACCAGCGCTGAAATCAAACGAAGCATAACTCTTGCAAATCACTGCTTCTTTGGACGCTGAGGCCTGGACCCTGTCAAAAAAAGACGAGAGCGTCTTAGGATGCTTCGAGAGAAAAATTCTTCTGATGATTTTTGGTCGACGAACGACGAACTGTATGGGCTGTACAGCGACACTGACCTAGTTAGCAGAATTAATGTCCAACGGCTTAGATGGCTTGGTCATGTAAAGGAAGGCCGCGACTCAGCTGGCGCACTCATGTGGGTGAAGACCTTAACCAACTTGGCGTGCGAAACTGGAGACAGCTAGCTAGAGACCGAGCTGGCTGGAGACGCATGTGGGTTGAGGCCCAGGTCCGCCCCGGACTAAAACGCTACCTTAAGTAAGTAAGTAAGTAATCCACAAAACCTATATACCTCCGAAACTTGAATATTACTCTTATCTTTCGGCTTGTACTCCAGTAATTTTTTTAAGCCTCTTCGACAGTATTCAAAGAAGATCTTTTAAAATAATCGGTGATTAACATCATCAACTCGATTACGTCACTCGAACATCGCCGTAAAGTTTCTTGTCGCACCCTTTTTTTACGATTATTCTAACGGTCTATGTTCTAGTGAAAAAGGCATCATCCCATCTATCTTTTCTTACCATTGAAATGTTCAGGAATTCTAACTCAATATACACCGTTTTTGGCATATTAAATGTATAGAAAGCCCTTTAAGTGTTCGTTAATTATTAAAAAAAAAAAAACAAAATGAATGACGTGCGAAACATATGTCGAGTGAAGCATGAAGCACTTAGAGTAAATTTCAAAACGTGAAATGCAAAGCCATAAGTGAAATGTTTGAAGTTCCAAGAGTGATGTTCGATATGAAGTATGAAACATGATATTCGAAGTTTGAAGTGAAAATGCGAGACGTGAAGTGAAAAGTTCGAAGAATGTAAAGGAGAAAGATGTAGTGTGAACTATGAATTGACAAGTGTAAATTGTGAATTACAAATCTTAAAGTTTGGATTTTGAAATTTATTTTTTAAAGTGAAACATGAATTTCAAAATCTGACTGTGAAAAATTAATGTTTTGTGAAATATGAAAATGTTATCAAGCAGAGCAGATCCCGGTATTTCTGGTGTTCAGCAAAATGCGTATAGAACTGTCATGCTAGACGTCTTGGGTTTAATCCCTGCCGATGCCAACTAAAGTTTTTTTCACTGTAAGCCGTTCGGATTCTCTCCATCCCTGACATTACTTGCACGCTGGAATAGTAGAGATTTGTAATTCACTAGATCCTAGTTCTCAACGGACTGTTGTGCCACCTAATTTATTTTTCATCGGAATGAAAACTCTAGCTTTTTTTTGCAAATTTTCACTATCAAGTATAAATGTAGAAAAGTTTGGAATTGCAGATTTGATCCCCTCGAGAATGACGAGACTCTTAAGACACCTTAACTTTATCAAATATAGAAATTTCCAATACTAACTTATCCGATTTGCAACAAAAAACTGCATTGTCCAAATAGTTAGATATCACTGCAAACAAGATATCAATATACAAAATCTCATTCAGTTTATATATTTTCGCTAACTACATAAAAATCGATCAAGATTCCAATGGAGCAGTTCCCGTAGATTATGTGTAGCCTGAGGCATGTTGTCTACAAAAGCCGCGTGTTTTTGCTGCGTATTTTTCCATCACCGGCTTCCTTTCAAGTGTGTATATAACTTTACCGCCATCGCCGCTGCCGTCACAGCCACCAACACTATTCATACCGCCACATTAGTTAAAAGAGCAATGAAAATGCCATTCTCAGCTTCGAAGTCCAAAAAGCCTATGATGTGATGTGCTATAGATCCCGGTTTTGATTTATGCCAATAGCGTTAATTTTCCAACATGACACATTCGAACGAAGTATTATAGACAACTACAAGCGGCTGGCCAAATGTCTGCGCCAAAGCTCAGCTGTGCTATTAAATGCAACTGTCAGGCCTGTCTATTTCTATTTTGTATGTTGTTATGAACAACACATTAAGCTAGATGTAGATATAGATAGATATGGATTCATAAATCTTTAACATCTAACATACATCAACTGGTTCAAATCGAACACGAATTATTGCTCTTATACATTCAATGGAGTTGTAGAGGTTCCTTTTCAACTTCACCTCCCCTTAAAACTTAGTTTGCACAGAAACCCTCTTAGCTAAAGTCACTTTCCCTTGTAAACGAAGTAAATCAATGTCTTGAGGTTCTAATCTCAGCTAAATGACGATTATTGCTCACAAATGAGCGGTGACGAGCCACTAACTCACTCATGTTTTATGAATCTATAAGCGTTAAGAGTCTTTTTGGCCATTTTGTTGCTGCTGATGTTGTTTTTTGTTTTCTGTCTATAAGGATGGCTTAAAATAAATTTGAACGAATGTGTCTGACTTGAGCTCCTGGATTTGCATAGAACAGCGAAAACGTGATTTGCCGATTCCCAATTCCCGATCCCGAAGTGACGGGACGGACGGACACACTAGGGAGCACCGTAGACGAAGAAGACGACGGCGACACATGTTGTGTGCAAGGACGCGTTCTCATCGTCACCCTCGAGCCTAGCCCGTATCTCTAGAGGAACATACATATTGATAGCGAAGCGCTCTTAAAACTGAAAGCATTTTGCTTGGTGCTAGCAAGGCACTGTCTGTCTATGTTTTCTGTTGTTTTATTTAGACCCCGATCCCATTGGGAAATATTGAAATGGAAACTATCTTTGGCACATGGATGCATTTAGTTGTTGAATAGTGGCTGAGGATAGTGCGCGAATTTTTGCGCTTTTTATTACCGCCACCGCCGCCGCCGACACCGAGCCGCCATTGCCACTGCTGCCATATAGCCACATCGAGCGATGGTATTACCATTGCCACTATTCAGTAGATAGAAATGGTGCACGGCACAAGTGGTTTGGTCGATTACACGACGTAGACATGGGTTATGAATAATTTAGGTCCCATAGAGTTGTGCCGAGCTATATGCGCTGTTGATGTTGATGTTGCTGTTGCAGTGTTGCACATATTATGCACAGAACAGTGAGTTGTGCAGAAAATCTGCATGCGTCCGGAAAGGAAGGCGACGACAACAACGATGGACAAGGACTGGGACGGGACGGGACACGGGAGGATGTGGGTGGAGATACAAAGGGCAGGGTATTTATTGTTTGCATGCATTACATGTCGGGTAGTAAACTATGTCGATTTTATTTAATGGGATTTCTTGTTGTTGTTGTGTTTTTTTTATGCTTGCATTATTTTGTTGAAAATGTGGTGCATGCATTCATATGCGGGACAGGATGTGTGTTGTGTCCTTTTAATGCAAAATATGTTATTGATGGCAATAGACGTGGTTTCTGGTTAAGCAAAAGCAAAGTGATGTTTTTTTTTTTTGCTATAAATATGTGTTTTATATTTTTGTAGGATAGAATGCAGTATGTTGATTTCATTTTTCGTCATAATAGGGATAGAGTGTTACAGAAGTGTTGTTTTTGTTGTTGGAAGACAATAGGTTTGGAATAGAGTGCGTGCAATATGGATTGTCGTGAGGAAGAGCTGAAAAATGGGCCGAATAGGGAATAAAATACTCTACCAAATCAATACCTTTGTATACAGTAGTTTTTAACCTCTTTTCAGATAGAATTTCTATATGAGTGAAGCTACATATTGTTTGAACGTAAAATTCGCTACCTATTCGAAAATTAGGCAAGCGTGAATTATTTAACTGAAAATTACATAGTATGGTGACATAATCGAAAAAAAGTAGCAACTGTAATGATGTATCAAATATTTTTTTCTGAAAATCAATTTTTCCTAATTCTTCACATTATTTGTGTTTCTGGTCATTTTAAAAACAAATATGGAGATTTTGAAAAAGATGTTAGAGTAATAAGAAGTACGTTTTGCAAAGAAGTTAAGTACTGAAAGAAATAAGGCTCTTTTCTTCTAGTACTACAGAATAAAAATAAAAAAGAGGCTAAGATGTGACCGACATTCGTAACGTTTAATTGAAAAGGCTAAGCCAAAGTTCAACAGTATGCGTTCAACAATTGAGGTTTATCTTATATAATATTCGAACAGTTAAAACAATTGAAGGAATTTTTTTTTAACAATAAGCTTACATTTGGCTAACAGAGTCTGTGAATCAAGTTTCTAGAGCAAATACAAAAAATGGTTTCCTTTTTCTTTGTTGCTCAAAGATTCTGAAATGATTTAATTTGTACATATTAATATTAAAAGGCAGTACAAAATAAAATATATTAATTTTATACCTTGGTTAACAATTCAAGTGATTTTTGGAAGAGAAAACAAGAAAAGAACTTGTCTTAAAAAATAGGTTACGTTGAATTTTTTCACCCACGATTCAATCAAATGAAATCATTTTTGCGGGGTTGGCAAAGGTAGGTTGTTGTCCATTCTTTGCGGAAATATGACGTGAACATTACTGCCCTCAGTAAGCTGACTGCAATCTGGTATCTGCTTTACTTCCTTGCTCTCTGCTGGTAACGTCCAAGATCGTCAGTTTCACTGCAGGTACAGACCAAATTTGGTTTAAATCTTTGCTCTGCGTACCTGTCCATCTTTAGCAATCACCATACATCTACAATACGTGTCTTTGGCCAACAGTTTGTCCACTATGACGACCAAATTGCTATTAGCTATTGGCTTCTCGACCTTCGGTTAAGAGTGGGCTGGAAAGACTTAACCTATTTCTTCCAAAAAAGTTCTGCTAAAATTTGTCATTGTTTCCTGCTCCCTTTAAAGTCAAAATGTTGTAGATCACAAGGCTGTTTTGAACCATTTGAGGTACCAAGAAGAAAGTGGTTCGGAGTTAATGCTTCATAATCGGCTGAATCTAGAGATACAAACGTTACACTTTATAACGTTTTTAACTTCAATAAGGGCACAACGCAAGCTTTTATCTCCGACTTTTCTTGAGGTAAGTATTTTGTAAAGTACGGTTTTTATTGATCGTATACGAGCCTTTTCCATGCGCTCCCATTTGGCGAGCTGACGGTGGGTTTAACTTCCACTTTCTGATATCATGAACTCATTAGCAACCTGCCACAAGTCAACATTTTTCAACTCTTCTCGGATCACTTTCTCCGTGCCTCTAAAATTTGTCCCGTTTTCACTATATCTGTAGTCGAACTATGTGCTCCGCTCGAATTGTCGGGCACGTGAATAGTGCACCTCATATTTTTTCGTCCCGCCATCCAACGCTGACGATAATAGGACCAAATAA
Source organism: Eupeodes corollae (assembly GCF_945859685.1). NCBI lineage: Eukaryota > Metazoa > Arthropoda > Insecta > Diptera > Syrphidae > Eupeodes > Eupeodes corollae. The sequence goes on from NC_079147.1 coordinate 257,021,728, forward strand.
TTCCCTTCAACAAATGAGAAAGGTTAACAAAACGCTCCTAGAGTTGCCCTTGGCAAATCAACCATTTCTAGAACTCGCGGGCGAACATTTTGAATTTTACAAGCTTGGCAAACTTTTCTTACAGAGTTTAATAGAACTCTGAGCTTTGAAATGTAAAACCGTTTGTCGTATTTCATTCCAGACCGTCTCGTGTTTCATGTGATGTTATTAACGATGGTAAGCGTCAACTATCAAGTAGGAAATATACTGTGAATTTGGAAGAATAACAGACGTCCTGCAGTCTATTGAAGCAAAGTTGGCTAAGGTAGCCCGCCCTTGCATTCCTACAACTCCATTTTCATAAAAAAAGGGGGAGAGCATTCCAAGGGCGGTACTTTTTGAAATAAATAGTATTTTCCCAACAATTGTTTTTCTTCAAAATAGACTTCTGATTGGCATTGTCGATAAAGAAGCAATTGAAACCTTGTGATTGCTGTCGACGATATAGCAACACGACCTATTCGAAAGACACAGCTTTTACGATTTTATTTCAGCTGTTCAATAAGACTTCGTGCTTTGATACTTCATTCTTTACGCCTTTTTACATTTAGTTTTAATTGGTCAATATACATGAAGACATAAGCCGTATAACGTAATAAACTTCTCCATGTTTCATAACGATTTACATCAATCAACTAAATAGCGTTTTTGACTTCGTTGATTTGTAGCAGATGTGGCCGAACTTCGATCTCGTCGGGTTTTTGGATTGCATCTGTGGCCATTCATTTAGGGTTTCATGTAAAAAGGCAGGCTCCTTAAACCATTCATCTGACAAATCCCAGTCAGGATCGGAGTTTAATTTCGTGGCTTTATCTGCCACATTCAGTTTTGACGGAATCCATTTCTAATGCAGAATGCTCGATGATTTTAAAATCTCACCTACTCAAAACATCACAGACTGCTGGAAATTTCGAGGGTCAGTACAAAGCCAAGAAGGCACAGTCTTTGAGTCAGACCACAAGAACTTTTGACTAATTGAAAAACTATGTGCGTTATAAATAGAGTTTATTAGCCGTACTCCGAGTACAGCGGCTTGAAGTTCAAGCCTAGCAATCGACAACGGTTGTCGAGAAGCTATGTACTTTAGTTTTTGCACTTACTATAGTTGTTTTATTATGGTCGCCGTCAGTAATTTGACAATAAATATAAAAATATAAGCGTTTTCGCTAGCGTCGTCGACAAACGTGTGAAGTTTGCCTTAGGTTCAAGGAATAGCATCTCGGGGTCTGTAATTCAATTACCTTTCACATAAAGCTAGAAGTAGCTCCTCATGCCATCCAACTTGTTCTATTTTAGATTATTTTCAATATCTCGAAAACTATAATTTAGAAAATACAGTTTTCTTGGAAAAAAAGAAGAATAATCTGTACATAAAATTCTGAAATGCAAGTTTGTTAAGTTATAAATTGCAAATACAAAAGATGAAGAGGTTCGTGGTAGGGTGAATAATCCATACAAAAATCACTGTTTAAACCTTTGCCAAAATGCATTTAGGTGTTTTTTTTTCAAAACAAAAAATTGAGCTTAATTTCAGGGAGCCTTCACTACTTACATTTTAGGTTTACTTATTCATTCTATAAATACGACGACAAAAGAGGTTTTCAATAGGAAAGGATTAGTTTTTGATGCTCTAGGTGGCTTTCTTTTACTTTATTTCCTCTTTTAATCAGTCATCAAAGACAAACTATTACGGCAAGTTACAGCGTAAAGCAACACGTGCAAACTTTTTTTTTATCAAAATGACTGTTCTCTAGAAGAAAAGATGCACATAATTCACTCTTTTTATGGAGTACATGTTCGTTATTCCAAGTCGAATATTCAACGTTTGGTGACCAAATTCGAATCCACCTGCTAGTTGAACTATCAACCAGCATCCGTGCCCAAAGAAACGCAAGATCTGCCAAAGGTATAGCCGCTGTTCGTACAGCTGAATCCGAAACGATCTATCTAAGAGTTTTTTTTCACGGGTACTGCCTCTTGCTAGAAATTGAAAATTTCTCCAAGAGTAATTCTTGTCATGAAAAGTGCTTTCTCAAATTGGCCGTTCGGATTCGGCTTAAAACTGTAGACCCCCTCTATCTCTGATACCAGTACTTGCACACAGGAATGGTTGAGAGTTGTAATTCACTAGGCCCTAGTTTTTAACGGAATAAACTAAAAATGTTATACTTGACACATAGTGTCAATGATAGCGGCTATCAAATAAAAATAAATCAATACAAGACTTATTTTATTTTATTTAATTAGAATAGACCCACATTTAATGAATAGCCCTTTGCATAATGTATATTTATATTAAAAAGTCGGTCTTCTTTTTTTAAACTAAATCTATTAATTAAGTGGTTGAAAGCGATGTTCAAAACCGTCCTACGGTGCACATTGTGCATAATTTACATATTATCATCAAAATCAATAGCATTTTTCGAGTGAATTTCAAATTGCAATCCAAATTGAAAACTATTTCAAGCTGTACTACTTTGTAAGTGCTACCATTGAAAGCCTCATTTCTTAATCACCTTTTACGGTATGAAGTATGAACTGCTTAACAACCCATATCATGCATGCTGATCCTCATTTTCCACCTTGATATATAAATTGAAAATTATAAAATATAAAGGTGAAAAAATTCGTTGACATTGTGTCAAGCCACCTATCCTATAAGCTATCAAAATTTGTCCACGAAACAATACATCATCATCACACTGGTTGGTCTTTATATCTATTATATACGAGCTATGTATACCTCGTGACCAAAATGAAATAAAATGTTGCAGCTTGAGCTTTGAGAATATAGGTACCTTACCAACGATACCTAATGTATGTTCCACCTAATACAAGTTAGCATTTAGATATATATGTTTTTCGACATAAGAGTAAGATCACATTAAGTGCCAAAAACAAATAACATAAACGACAATGATGGAGACAGCTATTGCAATGAATTGTCTTATGTCTTTTGGTATGACTTGGTTGGGTGACTTGTCTGCCTTCGATCGATGAATTTGAGAACAACGTGCCTCTTCTTATCGACAGCTGCTATGCGCCAAACAAAATATACTTTTAACTTCGTTAAATGTCAATATTTTACTTTTTTACCACTCCAAGTGTAGGTAGGAGTAGGTATAACCTGAAAAGTTCCTCCTATACACACCCCTCGCCCTCGCTCACTGTTCAAAAAAATCCTAGACAACAACAACACAAAACTTAAACTAAACGATTATTTCCAATTTCAAGTTATTTAATAGCAGATCGCGCGATTTATTTGGCAACGACGAATTTTCCAATATTCTGCAGAAAAATTCCTCAGGTTTAAGTTTGACATGAGAGTAATGAAATAAATTGATTGTAGTTCGAGAGTTAAAGTTGTAAGAATCATTCAAATAAATTAAGTTGCGTTTGAAAGATTCTTTTGTCAATGCACTTAATATGGTCGTTAAAATTTGTAAGAATAAATGGTTTCCTGATTAGAAAACGAGTTCGGTACATCTTTAATTTGTAATTTCAGATCTATTCAAAAGGTGTTTTTTTTTTTAATTTTGCCAATCTTTTTGTTATTACCATCAGAGTTGTTAAGATTAAGCCGATTTGTGTCAATAAAGCCAAGATCTGATTAAATTGAAAAGGAGGCTGGGATGCGACCAACACTGATAACTTCCCATAATGTCTGTCGATCTGTCTTGCTTTAAAGGTTTGTAGGTTTTCGTCTTTTGTTAAAAAAGTTATTGGTTGAATACTTCTTTAAAATTTAAAAATTACCAAATATATAAAATGAAATAGTTTGAATTCAAAATCTTTTTTTGCTAACGAGATTTTTTGTCGAGAACCAAGTTTTACAAATGCTAGTAGCATTCTTAAAATTTTGTATTTCTTACATAAAAAATACAAATTAAATGATTAATTTGAAATCCATATCTCTTATTATTCATGAGATATCGAGAACGGATCATCAATTTTAGTCAATTTTGAGTACTCTTCTATTGAGTGCTAGAAAAAAAAATACTAATTTTCAAAAACAATATTTTCTGTGAGATAGAATACTCGTAAGTTTGCAGCCAATATTTTTAATTTTAATATTTTTTAGCACATTTTTTTTTATTACTTGCAAAAAATTGTTAATTCGATTTTTCTCAAAATTGTATTGACTGTTGAAAACAATATTTCTTATGAGATAAAATAAGTTGGAAGCTTACTTACTTACTTAAGGTGGCGCTACAGTCCGGGCGGACCTGGGCCTCAACCAACATGCTTCTCCAGCCAGCTCGGTCCCTAGCTAGCTGTCTCCAGTTTCGCACGCCAGGTTGTTTGAGGTCCTCTCCCACCCGGGTGCGCCACCTGAGTCACGGTCTTCCTCTACTGCGCCGTCCCTTTGGATTCGATTCGAAGACCTTCCGGGCTGGAGCGTTGAAGCCGTTGGACTTTAATTCTGCTAACTAGGTCAGTGTCGCTGTACAGTCCGTACAGTTCGTCGTTATATCTTCTCCTATATTCTCCATCTATGCGTACGGGACCAAAAATCACCCGAAGAATTTTTCGCATCCTAAAACGCTCTAATCTTTCTTTGACAGGGTCCAGGCCTCAGCGCCATAGATGAGAACCGGGATGATGAGTGTCTTATAGATGGTGATTTTACATGCTCGAGAGAGGACTTTACTTCTCAATTGCCTTCTAAGTCCAAAGAAGCAGCGATTTGCAAGAGTTATTCTTCGTTTGATTTCAGCGCTGGTGTCGTTGTCTGAATTAATAGCGGTGCCTAGGTAGACAAAGTCCTTAACTACCTCAAAGTTATAGCTGTCCATGGTGACCTTTTGTCCAAGACGTCGTTGTCCTTTTTTTATGACAGCATAAACTTGGTCTTGCCCTCATTGAGCACTAAACCCATCTTCTTCGCTTCCGTCGCAATGCTCAAAAACGCTCCACTGACATCACACTTTGATCTTCCAATCATGTCAATATCATCTGCGTATCCGAGTAATTGGATGGATCTTTGGAAGATTGTGCCTCTAGTGTTGACGGTTGAGTTTTGCACAATTCTTTCCAGAGCGATGTTGAAGAAGTCGCATGACAGTGCATCGCCTTGTTCAAATCCTTTTTTGACATCAAATGCATCGGTGAGATCTTTTCCGACCTTGATAGAGCTGCGTGCATTCTCCATCGTCATTCTGCACAAACGGATAAGTTTGACAGGGATGCCAAAACTGGTCATTGCTCGGTAGAGCTCTTCCCTATAGATGCTGTCATACGCGGCTTTAAAATCGATAAAGAGATGGTGGGTATCGATTTGAAGCTCCTGGGTTTTTTCCAAGATCTGCCGTAGTGTGAATATTTGGTCGATAATGGACTTTCCTGGTCTGAAGCCATACTGATAAGGACCAATCAGGTTGTTGACGAATGGCTTCAGACGTTAACATAATACGACAGAGAGGATCTTGTACGCAATTTTCAGGAGACTGATGCCTCTATAGTTGGCGCAGTTTAGAGGTTCTCCTTTTTTATTTTAAGTTGGAAGCCATAATCTCAAATTTTTGAGAAGATATTTTAAAAGAATGAATACATTCTAATAATCTGCTTAATGAGTTCCAAGCTGGCTTAGATCATGATACTCGACCGCCCATCACATTTTTTTACTCCGCTCGATTGTTGTTTCTATCGAGAAATAAGAAACTTTTTGCATTTTTCGTTGATTTCAAAGCTCCTTTCGACACCGTGGAGCGCAATGCTATATTTAACAAGCTTTTCCAGATAGGAATGTCGCTTAAGTTTGGATTTCAAAATTTATGCAAGACTACCACAGCATTAGTGTGGAATGGCCAATGCTTATCAGAATGGTTCCAAACGAAATCAGGAGTTAGACAGGGCTGTGCAATCAGACCAAGCTTGTTTGAACTCTTTATTGATGATATAGTCGAAGCATTACCAGCAGGAATCGAGTACGCAGGCTTTAAAATTAAAGCTCTTCTTTCCTGCTCGCGTATACTAGGCAGTCCCTTCAGCTAATGATAAATAAGCTTGCTGAATATTGTAACAGGTGGAACCTTGTGGTAAGGAAATGAATCCAAAGTGATAGTTTTTAAGAGTGGCGGTGGCAGATTCGGTTCAAGTGAGCAATGGCACTATAATAATGAAAGAGTAGAGTTTTTGAAAGAATACATGGACACATGCATGAGCATGGAAAAGTATCTCACTGACTAACTTGTTAAGGCGAAAACAGCTATAAACGTAGCATGGAAGCAATGCTTTAATAATAAGGATATTTCGAACACCAGTAAATTCAGGGTCTTCGAAGCTGTCAGAATCAGTTATGTTTTATCCGGCGCAAAGCTTGGGGTGGTCGGATATATGAACAAATGGAAAAACTGCTCAGATTTTACATAAAGCGGATTTTCCACCTTCCTTCGAGTACACCAAACTACATGATCATAATGGGAACGGGTTTATCGCCTTTATTAATAAAAACTCCAAGCTGCAGGTCGATTACATCCTCGAAGCTCTGGATATGCCGAGTTATTGTCTCCCAAAGAAAGTAGTTCTTTCCAATCCCGAAGTGGATGGTTTAAAGACTGGATAGAACTAGCTAAGCAGTAACCTTGCCTCTTGCAAGCCAACTTTATATCGTCTAATAGCTCGTCTGGATGAAGCCTCAAGAACGCAATACAAGGGCCAAGCCAAAAGCTCACTGCAACGCATGATTTACAGTAGGCTAGACTACGATCTCCGGGAAAGAAACTACTTCCACGACAAATATACCATTGAAAAAATTTCGTGCATGTTCCCGCTAGGTGGAGAACTCCTTAATATGAACTACGTTCCTCACCGCGAGGACCAACCGATTTAATGCAACCTATGCAACTTGAAGGAGCGCGAGGATGTTTTTCAGTTTATTGGACGTTGTGCAATATTGAGAGAAATAAAAAGACTCATCTTAGGCTATAACTTTCTTTTAAATACTGTTATCACAAATCTTCTACAGAAAATGGATCTCACAAATTTATATGCATATTGCAAAACAGCATTTAAATATAAACATCAAGTTTTAAAGGTCCCTAGAGTCGAAATACAAGATTTTTAGAAAGATGTCTGTGCGTGCGTGTGTACGTACGTTCTCGACGTTTTTTTCGTTGTCCACAGCTCAAGAACCAGAAGAGATATCGATTTCAAATAACTTTGGTTATACAGATAAAAAGGCAGACAGATGCAGAAAGGGCTCTCAAAAAAATTGGGTGGTTGGTTTTATTACCATAGCAGTTTGAAAAAAAGACGAAAATTTTGGTAAACCCTAAATTTCTTACGAACCAAAAACGCAAGAGACTTGAATTAAATTTTAGATAATATATTTTAACGTGATACCAAAAATGTATATTTTTTGAAAAAAAAATCCATTTAACGGTTTTTTTATAAATCAAAAAAGCTGAAAAAAAAATTTGTCAACTCAATTGAATTGACAGTTTTTTTTATAAAAAATAAAAATCTAAAAAAAATTGAATATCGATTCAAATATCTTTTTAAAAACTTTAAATTTAGGCTACAAACTCTTATAAGAAATATTGTTTTCAACATTCTGAAAAATGTTGAGAAAAATCGAATTGACAGTTTTGTTTACAAAAAATAAAAACCTAAAATAAAAAATTAATAAAAGTTGGTAAAAATTGATTTTCGAAACAAATACCTTTTCAAAACTTTAAAATATTAGCTTAAATTTACTTCTATCTTCCAAAAAATATTATTGTCAAGATTCAGTAAAATTTTGAAAAAGATCGAATTGATAGTTTTTGTACAAAAACTATAAATCTAAAACAAAAATGTATAAAAGCTGGTAAAAAATGATTTTCGACTCAAATATCTTTTCAAAAATTGGAGATAATAGCTTCCAACTAATTTTTACTTATAAGAAATATTGTTTTCAACATTAGGACAAGTTTTGAGAAAAATCGAATTGACAGTTTCCTTACAAAAAATAAAAACCAAAAAAAAAAATGTATAAAAGTTGGTAAAAATTGATTTTCGACTCCAATATCTTTTCAAACCATTGAGATATTGGCTTTAATTTACTTTATCTTTCAAAAAATATTGTTGTCAATATTCAGTAACATTTTGAAAAAAATCGAATTGACAGTTTTTGTACAACAAATTAAAAACCGGAAAAAAATTAACAAAAGTTGGTAAAAATTGATATTCGACTTAAATATCTTTTCAAAAATTGTAGATATTGGCTTCAAACTAATTTTATCTTATAAGAAATATTGTTTTCAACATTCGGTACAATTTTAAAAAAAATCGAATTGACATTTTTTACAAAAAATAAAACTCTAAAAAAAACAATACTAAAACTTGGTAAAAATTTAATTTCGACTCAAATAGCTATTCAAAAATTAAAAATATTGGCTTCAAACTTATTTGATTTCACATAAAATATTGTTTTCGATATTCAGTAATGTTTGTATAAAAATTCAACAGTCCGTTTTTTCATAAAAAATAAAATCTAAAAAAAATAGTACGCAAATTTGGTAAAAATTGATACGAGTACATATAGACAAACTTTTAAGCAAGACAAATCGATAGACGGGATGGAAAGTTATCAGTGTTGGTCGCATCCCACCCTCTTTTTTTAATTATATAAATCTATACTTCTAGTTGTCAATCAGGCAGATGGCAATGCAATGCATCATATTGATGGTATATAACAAATTATTGTTAAAAATGTATGTTTATAGATATTTTAGTTAAACCAAAATGTTCACCTTTTTTTAAATTGCTATGGTAAAAAAACCACAGATTTAATTTTTTTGAGAGTCCTTTCTGCATTATTATAAATTTTTTGAAGTCGATATCTTTACAAGTTCTTAAACTATGGACGAGGAAAAAAACCTCGCGCGACGTACGAACGTACTTAAACACGCACGCAAGGACATTATATCTTAAATCTTTAATTTTGACTCTAGGGACCTTGAAACGTCAAGAAATGTCAAAGTTTTCAATTCGGCAAATCTGACTGAATACAATAATTTCCTATGGGAAGTTAAAAATTAACTTAAATTTAAGACTCGTGATTATGCTTTAACACTAAGTTAAAGCCATAACTACTACTGCATGTTGCAGAACAAAAATTAAATTCAAACGTAACTTTTAGATAATATTGTTTTTACTTAAAAAATTAAGGAAACTCCATTTTAAATGACTTTGAGTCGTTGACATCAACAATTAATTCCATCTGAATTCTATAGGTTATGCCTTAGCTGTAGTCACTAAAAGGCCCCTGTGTATCGACTTAATTCTTCTGATATATATTCTTACCCCCCGTACTATTTAAATCTCTTTTTATAACTTCAAACTTAAGTAAGAGATTTATTGTTGATATTTATGTATGTTTGTATGTGTGTAGTTAATAAAGGTTGTGAAGTTTGTTGCACTAAGTTAAAGCCATATCTACCATTGCATGTTGCAGAACGAAAATCCCAAAGGTAATTACACATCGTGAAGTGACTTCAATTTCGTGATTATTAAAACTAGGTTAAGACAACTATTATACTCGTATTATGTGAATGTGGGTATTGCAAATGTGATTCTTGTTTTTTCTATTAGTTCTGGGCTCTCTTAGAAATTGGTTTTAACAATCGAAGGTGATCAGGATCGAGTTTTCACATTATAAATTGCGCAAAAGTTTTGAATCTTATGTGAGACTCTCAAACGATCCCATTAAACCATTTTTTAGTCATTTTTTAACTGTAAATCGTTTGGTGAATATTTGTATTAATTTTGTGAAAAAAGTTGGTTATCATCATTGTAGGTAAGAGGAATACTCAACTTTATAGTCCGTAAAAAATACATAGTTAAAAAATTAACCTGGGATTCGAAGTACACTGATCGATAAAAAAATTTAAAAAATCGGATTTTTCTGGGTGACTTTTAAAGGATGAAGATATTTCCCTTAGTGCGAATCTAACCTCAATTTAATACTTTCATAGTCTTGCAAAAAATATGTTTTGGACTAAATTTGTAGTTCTGAATCCGAATCAGAAGTTCAGAACTTTTATTTCAGCTATCTACGGAAATGTGTAACATTAACGTAGAACATTATTTTTATACATACATTCGGATGCCTTGGCAGGGTCCGTCTTATCTTCTGCCTTACCCCGGTATATCGGCTCTGCCGGGGCTGAACTCTATATTTCCGACCTACTCGTGGGACCAACATACAAGAAACTTAAACAAAATGGACGAAAAAGACATGACAGCGTAGAACCCTCCACAGACTTGGAGGATGAACTCTTGGCCTCCAGCCAGGAGACTTTGAAGGAGAGCTCATTTAGCGCTGGTAGTTCCAGCACTTGTGAGCAACCCGAAACCACAGGAAGTATAGGCAGTGCTATTCATAGCACTCCTATACTTCCTAAACCGTATACAAAACCGAAACCCTCGAGTAGCAGTGCAACTCGAGGAACCAAAAAAACATCAGAAGGCCCTCTTCTCAGGAACCGCTTCAAAACTGCCTCTCACATTCTTGCCAAAATTGCCAAAAATGAAAAGACCGGAGTGATTCATGAGATGGACGCCCAAGATAAAATAAAGTAACAGAAGGTTGTTGATGAATACAACAATCTTCTGGCCAGCCGAGAAAAGGTCGTTAACTGAAACAGATCTCAGGTAGAAATCTGCACGTCTCAGAAAAAGAGCAAGCTTGACGACCCGACAAAGCCAGTCAAAGCACCATATTCTTCAGCAGCGCAACTGTTTACTCTTAGTAAGGTTGTCAGGGATGACCTCCACGTAGCAGTTGTGGATGAGCTCTCCACAAACAGCAAAGGTCTGCTGAACGTGTGGAACTCTATCGAGGGCAAGCTCTCTAAGATGGTGTTTTCATACACTATACGAGTAACAAACAGTGAGGTAGGGTAGGGGTACCCTAGTTTTGACTCTGGCGAGATGCTCACGGGGCATAGGGTAATTAAGTGTGCGGACAGGTTTCCTAGGGTTTTCCTTAGTGAAAGCATTGCTAAGGTTAGCAATGACTGGGAGGGCTTGAAGCTCAAGCTTATCCCAGCTAAGGACATCAATAGACAACCGAAGGCTCGCATTTGGTTGCCGCTCATGAGCATAAAGAAAAGCGGACAAGACCCGATCTGCGGTCTTCAGAGGCAAAATCCACTGGTCCCCATGTACGATTGGGCTGTAGCTAAAGAAGAAAAACCGCAGAAGACCAGCGCCTCTTACCTTCTGAGGATTAGCGAGGAGAGTCTATGGGCTCTCGAAAAGGCCGAATACAAACTCAGTTTTGGCATAAGTAATGCCAAAATTAAAATTCTGCAGAGTCGAGATCCCCAGCGAGTTGCTGGGCCAGAGCCCTGCAGCTAAAAATAATTAAAAAACGCGCTGAAGGGCATCCAGATACATACTTCAACTGAATAATAAGAAAAGATATTATAGATTTGGAAAACCATCACAAATAGTATTGAAAAAAGGCTACTTCATGAATTTAGATAGCCTTAAAAGGTATTATATACATTTATATTTTAACCATATTTTTTCAGAGAAACAATAATTTTAAGGCAATAAACAAATAATTGAAGGCTCGCATTTGGTTGCCGCTCATGAGCATAAAGAAAAGCGGACAAGACCCGATCTGCGGTCTTCAGAGGCAAAATCCACTGGTCCCCATGTACGATTGGGCTGTAGCTAAAGAAGAAAAACCGCAGAAGACCAGCGCCTCTTACCTTCTGAGGATTAGCGAGGAGAGTCTATGGGCTCTCGAAAAGGCCGAATACAAACTCAGTTTTGGCATAAGTAATGCCAAAATTAAAATTCTGCAGAGTCGAGATCCCCAGCGAGTTGCTGGGCCAGAGCCCTGCAGCTAAAAATAATTAAAAAACGCGCTGAAGGGCATCCAGATACATACTTCAACTGAATAATAAGAAAAGATATTATAGATTTGGAAAACCATCACAAATAGTATTGAAAAAAGGCTACTTCATGAATTTAGATAGCCTTAAAAGGTATTATATACATTTATATTTTAACCATATTTTTTCAGAGAAACAATAATTTTAAAGTCGGATTTGAATTAGGGCAATTTGTTTGTTAGGCTCAAGACCTTGTCGACAAGTAAATTGATGGTAGTTAAAACTTTCCACTAATAACCATGAAATTAAGAGCAAAAAGTATGTTTGTGCAATCGAATCAATTTAAAGGAAAACTCTTTTATTTTTTCCATATTTTTTAAATTTATGCAAAATTTTTATCCAGCATAAAGATGAACCGATTTAATGGTCAAATTTAAATGTATGTATGTCGTCTACCCCCTCCTTCTTGTATAAAAACAACTTGGTGTGTGAGACTGTAAGTTACACGGGTCCTTTTTCGCAGGATAATGATTGTAATTAAAATTATGCAAATTAATACAAGGACTTAATGTGATTTGGTCCCCAAATGGGATTTTGTTCAAATGGCATATTATTATTATTTTAAGCATAACAATTTCATTTTTAGATATCAGGTTAAGGTTTAGGTTTGGGTGGAGTACATGTTTAAATTAAATCAGGGGATACGAGTATTACTTACGGAGAAAATTTTAATTTACTTTTGTATAAAGCAAATATGAAAATTTTAATATCAAAACCATTAAGAAAATTGATGTTTTTTTTTTAAATACTTATGTTCATTTAAAAACGGTGAACTTCAATATTAAAAAATTAAGGATATTGTTACATTTTTAAACAACTTACCTACTTAAGATGGCACTACAGTCCCTTGTGAACTAGGGCCTCATCTAACAAACTTCTCTATCTAGCTCCCCATTTGTCTCCATTTTAACGCTGCAAGTTGGGTGAGGTCACTTTCCACTTATCCACGTCAACTGATCCGCGGTCTTTCTTTATTAGCATTAGTTTCCATGCACTCTACGTAACCCATCCATCTTAGTCGTTGGACTTTTACCCTTCTGGCTAAGTTTACAAGTAGCTGTACAACCCGTAAGGCTCATCTTCTGTTCCACTTCTTTTCTATGTATACGGGACCAGTAGATCACACGAAGAAGCGCTGATCCTCAAAGTTACGTGAGCGGATATTCTTTTTTGACAACAGTATGTACTTTCGTTTGCCTCATTAACCATTGAACCCATTTTTGCCGCCTCTGACACAATATTAACAAAAGCCCCATTGACATCACGATCAGTTCTTCGGACTATGTCAATGTCATCAGCATATGCTAGTAATTGGACAGACTTTTGAAAGATAAAGACAGTAGTGTTGACGTTGGAGCTCTCCACTATTTTTTCAAGGACGATGTTAAAAAAATCGCATGACAGCCACCTAGTCTTAAGCTTTTTTGACCTCGAAAGGTTCTGTTAAGTTGTTTCCAACATTTTTGGCGTGAATTCTCCATGGTCATCCTACACAAACGGACGAGTTTGGCAGGGTTGCTTAGACTAGCCTTCGCTCTATACAGCTCGCTCTAGTAGATGTTGTCAGTTGTGGCATTGAAATCGATTAAAAGATAGTGTATCTCGATGTGATGTTCTTTGGTTTTTTTTACGACCTGCCGTAAGGTGCATATTTGATCGACTGTGGACTTCCTGATCTAAAGCTACACTGATAAGGACCTATCAGGTCGTTGTAAAATTTACCACAACAAGTTTACTAGCCTATCTCATATCCTTTTTCCTTTTTTAACCTTCCTTTTGTCGTTGCGGCTCCAAAATATTTTAAGAGTTCAGTAGAATCCTGCTTTCCATCAGTCAGTGACCTGCTCTGATTGTATTTTGGAAAAGCAAACAAAATAGGTTTCAATTGTAATGCGGTTGTGTGACAGAGGGTCCACATATTCACTTTAGAAATTTGTGACGGGCGGTCACAAAATACACAATTGTGTGACGGATGAGTCACGATTACGGCCTATTGAGTGTGTGACAGGTGGTTCAAACGAGGAAAAAAAACGAAAGTGTGCATCCTTTGTATAATTGGCACACCAACCTAAAATTAGTATGGCTTAATGCCCAACGTAAAGTGTCGGAATACTAAGTTAGGTCTCCTTACGATGTGTTTTTCCCTTTCCCTAAAATTGTCTGCACGAAAGGCTAAGGGTTTATAGTCTAAATTTCAAACTATCGGATTCTGCCTCTTAATCTTGGTTGAAAACGCTTTCCTCAAGTTATTAAACTGGGCCGGTTTGGGCTGGGGGATTTTATTCGCGAACTTTCGAAAAACTTTTCGTTTACTCTTTGGACCAATTGAACTGAACTCGTCCATTAAGCCAAGGTTGGTGTTCAAATCACCAATGTGAAAGAGACCACAAAGGTTTGACTGGTTTTTGAATCGGCATGCACCCCAGCGAAAAAGCCAGGTGTCGCAGTTAGACCGAAAGATAAAAACAGATCATAACAAAAGGTCAGAGTAGGTTGGCATACTTGTCGTGGCCTTATTGGATGAGGAAAGTTCGCCATGAATATGGCACTTTTTAGAGAAGCTAAGAAGAGTGAGGTCAAAAACAAAGGAAGTAGTGAAAAATTTTTGAGAAAAGAAAAAAAAAAGAAAGAAAAAAGAAAAGTGGGATACAACTAAATTAAAATTATTGATAAAGAAACGAAACAAAATTTGTGAGGAAGGCGTTTTAAATAAGGAAGAGGCAGGATCGATTTTGTCAAATACAGAAAGCTAAGTATTTTTTGTTGAGTGAGTTTTGTGTTTTTTTCTAACTTTACTTGTAATTTGTGGTTGGCTGTACAGAGCCAACATTTAACCCGATAGACTTTCGATTGATTTCTTTGTCTCCCGAGATTGCGGGACCCGCGACCTTTGTTCTTCGGGAACTTTCCCAAGGTGACCTTTTCTTTGTGTCCTTTGTACACAACCAATTGTTCTTTTGTTCTTTGTATCGTTTTAAATTGTACAAATATTTTTTTTGGAAAAAATTCCGGGTCTTATCCCTATATTTATAAAGGTTTCCCAGATATAAAATAAAATTTCTTAACCTTTTCTAGGTGAAAAATTAATCTTGAATTTTATTTTAATTGGGAAGTAAATTTCCGCTTTTCTATATTATCATTTATATTAACTGGTGATGTTAAGTACCATAATACTTCCTCGTGCCCATTTTCATTATTTTTTTGCTACGCCCCTGGGTAGTACATTTTATTAATTTTATAATTAATTTCGATTTTATTAATCGAGTTCGATTAATAAAATCTACCTTTTCCAAACCCACCCCCAAACTGAGCTACTGGGTGACAGCACTGTTTTTGCTGTCGGTGGTAAAATTAACAAACCAACCCTTTTTGGAATTTGACATTTGTCAATTCTTTTCAAAAAGTAGGTATCCACTCGTGCGCGCCGGCTACCTACCCATTGATATTTTAAATAATTTCGTTTTGTTTTCTTGTGTTTTGTTTTGTTTAATTTGCGGATCATTGTTCCGCCAAACTAAATTAAAATTAAGTATTATCGTCATATTAATTCGGTTTGTTAATTTTACATCTTTTTTTCAGAATGGGGCAAACAATACTGAGGTTCTATTCATCGGGTATACTTTCTTTCGCCCATGTTTTAAAGATAAGTTGCTGTTTGCTCCTAACCAAATTTTCTCCTGCTGCTTTGAAAAACTCGGCATTTAAACCATCCGCTCCAGCTGCTTTGTTAGATTTCATATTATATGGCAATTTTTACTTCGTCTACGTCAGGAAGACGGGGTTGTAGTCTATGTCTAATGAATCATCCTGCCTAACAACTGAATTCGGTTCGTCGTCTCGCCGTTAAACAGTCTGCAGAAGTCGAGTTCCATATCCTCAGCGGCTCAACTACGATGTTTCCACTTTGTACTTATGAATTTACGTTCGCTTGCTCATAAGACTTTCAAACTTCATTTCTGCTTTTGAACCTCCAACCGCACGTTTCTCATACCCTCTCTTTTTCCTTCTGAGAAGTCGGTGTTCCTATCACTTCTTCTGCTCAGCACCGCTTTACGTGCCTTTTGTTTGGCTGCATTTGCCTGCCAACAATCCTCATTAAACCAGGAGTTCCTTGTTGGTGGTTGCTTGAAACCTATAGCACGTCAAAGGTGACAATGTTTCCACTGTTTTTTGATACATTATGTTGACCGCAGAGAACGTAGAGAGAGGTTGTTTGTAACTCTATCGTAGAAGGATTTGACGATCTCTTGCGTTTGAAGCCGTTCGACGTTGTACTTTCCTCCAGCATCTCCCTGTTTTGCCTTATGGGTCTGCAAACCCGAAGTGCTACCTTGGCTTCAACGAGGTAGTGGTCCGAGGCGATGTTAGCTCCTCGGAAAGTTCGGACATCCATGACGCTGGAAGCGTGCCTAGCGTCGATACAAAAATTGTGTATCTGGTTCAAGGTAGATTGATCTGGAGAGCTCCAACTTCTTATGTGCATGTTGAGGTATGGAAACACGTACTAGCTACCATGACGCAGCAAAATCGATGAGCCTGAATTCGTTGTCGGAAGTGTTGTCGTGCAAGCTGTTTTTCCGATTGTTCCACCAAAGATGTCTTCCCTTGCTAGCTTGTCATTAAAATCGCTCAGAACAATTTTGATATCGTAGCTAGAACACTGTTCTTATATTTTGTCTAAAAGCTCGAAGAACATATTTTTGGTGTTGTCATCCTTCTCTTCTGTTGGGGCATGTGTGCATATTAGGCTCAGGTTGCCGAATTTAGCCTTGTTGGGGATGGTCAAGACGAGCACGTTAATGCACCTACAGCTCAAGACTTGTTGCCTAAGTCTGGTTCCAATGATAAAGTAGCATCCATATAAGCGCTGTTGGTTTTCTCGGTAGCAGTCACCGTAGTAAATATCGCAGTTTTTCATAATTTTTTTTTTTCATTTTCAAACTACTTAACACATATACATAAAACATTTAAGGAACTAAACCAACTGATTTTAACGTTTTCAGTCATATGTCATGATAAAAAAAAATTGACTTAAAACTATTTTATCGTAACTGGCAAACTTAAATTACGAATGATTAATTTTTTAAGTATATACAGTCACCATCTAAAACTGTGAATCATGTTCCATTTTTGAATCATTATTTTTATGCATTTCGTCGATTTCTGTCTAGGACATTACTTTGACCAATTTCATTGACATATTTATTATTCAATGTTCATGATGTCTTGATTCTTGTCGTTAGGTTTTCCTTTAATTATTATGGATAACATTTATAATTTTTAACCGAGAATCTCCTCATGTTTTTTGAGTGTCCATCATCATGGTCATCAGTCTTTCTCGAATATCACTGGCTAAAGTGAACTGTGTTAAGTGTTTCAACTTCTTTCATATCGCAGCATGCTGCCGTTCCACCGCTGCACTATAATTCAATAGACACCATCGCAGTGTGCCTTGACTATGACAAACATACAACAAGAATCCCCAGTGGTCCAAAAAACAATTGACAGATGAAAAGATGTTCTCTGTGCCTATGTTGTATATACAAAACTGTATGCCACTTGTAATCTCCGCTTAAGCTCAAATCGTAACACCACAGGAAGCATTGTACGCTATAAGAGTGTAAGTTTATTATGACCAACAACAACAGCTAACAGCCAACACAAAATAACTTGAGGCAAAGCCCCAAAGGAAACAACTGATTTCCAGACGTTGTATCTTAATTAAGTCTTAATGAGTGTGTACCTTAATGCAATCGAATCAAGACAACATAACGTCAAGTCACACGAGCGACTGTCGACCATATAAGAGATCGCACAGCGGACTGAGACAGACTGTGCGGGCTGTTGTTTTTGTTATTTCGACGTCGTCGACGTCCGCGTCATCGTCATCGACGCCATTTAGGTCGTCGTTTAATGTAAAAGCGAACACAACAACTTCGTGGGTCGACATAAATTTTGGGATATAAATTGTGGCAATTAACAGAGTATACCTTATACCTACCCGCTCAACACCAACTCTACTGCCTCTTAGCCAAACTCTTGCCGACCTTAGACTGAGAGAACTGACCACAGTCAACTGAAAGATTTTTCATTGCGTTGTGTGTGAGAAAAATCAGGCTCGAAGCCCGATCAGGGGTTATTAAGATGTTAATTCCGTTCGCGAACAAGGACCAAACACTGCCTACGCGCGAAAATGTAGACTCTGCGCTGACAGTGGCATGCTGGTTGCATGGAAGTCGTGTATAAGTCTTCGGAGCGATGCTAGATGGTATACCTTAAGACGAAAAATGGCATCTATGGGTGTAGGTAGTATTCGGAGAATATGCCCTTAAGGCAGCTCCACGAAGAACTCGAAAAGACGTGTAATGATTTGTCCAGCTGTGAAACCAACACTTTTCCAGCGTTCTACGGGAATATATCATACAAGAACGACCAAACCGAACGATCGCGCATGTCCCTTGGGGCATAACTGAAAAATTATGTCAGCCAAGAGAAAGAGACGAAAAGAAAAATCGTCTTGAATAGTGTGTCTTGTCTTGCGTCTTTAGCTCAAGGAGCCATCTTAGTAATAGTAGACTGAAAATATTTACTCCAAGAAAATTAAGTCTTTTCAAATTTAAAATAAGTCGGTATTTTATAGAAAACAAGACTTAACTTAATATATGTATGTAGCTACAAGTAACGGAGGCCGAGGCCCATTTTAGATCAATGTATACAATATCATCTTTGGCATTAAACTGATTTTTTTTTTAATTTTGCCCAAACTTTACTAAACAAAATGCAAAAATTCCACTGTTAAGTTCACATGTCTTATAGCCTTATTTATTCAGAAATTGTATAATTTAATTAAAATTCAAGTTGTCAAATAAATTTCACCGTAAACCTCACTTAATTGTTTCCTCGATCCTGCTCATTAAGCTAGCCCTATGAAGCAATAACAATGAATTCGATGATAAAAGTCTTAATTCCAAAAGTCTTTAACTTAATTAAATTTCTCAAGAATCAACTTGAAGACACAACACGATCATCGAATAAAGGCGCTAGCAATAAAATTAAATTAGCAAGATATTAATGCATAACGTGCACGCCGTACCTCTTTCGTCTTCACCTATACTATAAGTTCCAAGCAAGCAAGAAGTGTCGCATTTGTCACCTCGCCTAACGTAGCGTGCTTCATAGTCGCGTCTGCCTCACAATCTTGTCATCGTCACACTCATCGAACATCTCAACAGATCGTAAACATTTTCGCGTTCGGTCATTAAATTGGCCAATGAGCTAAAATAACAAGACAAAAAAATATGTTTATACAAAATTATTGACACTTTTACCCAACCTCAACCAAGCATCATCAGACTAGTTTTCTTAAGTCCAATTCACATGTCAGTTATAGAGGGGCTAGAGAGGAAGGAGGAGAGCTATTTTTAAGTCTTATTTTCGTTGTTATAAGTTCCAGACAGCTTGTGCGTGGTGTCGATCTAAAGTGATCCAAAGCAGCTAAGCCGTATGTCAATGACTTGACTTAAAATGGAATACCAGCCAAACAAGCATGTGCGATAAGACGTAGTGCAGAAAGAATGTCTGATACTTTGGTTAGACTTTGGTATGGACCTTATAGGTCATTGTTTTGTTAATTGAGGGCGTGTATGTATATGGCTTAAAATTATTGGAACACTGAGTCACTTCGATCGTTTTAGTCGATTTTCTTAGCAGGTCTAATGGTCAGTTCCAGCTTATAGGTTTTTTTTTTAAACAGACATCATTCCATTAGGCTATACCTATAGGTTGCTTTTAGAAATTGTGGTCAACAATGTCATTTACGATGACGATGAGGAAGTTAAAAAAGAGATAGAGAGTGGACATTTTTCTAAACAAGGGGCCTCATTTACATAAGTATTTGCTTTTGACCCAATACTGAATTAAATATATTACGAGAGTTTACAGCTTAGAATTAAAAACTTATGGGATATTCATCATGAATGAACATCAAAAAGTGTCAACACTATGGCTGAATTTATCGTGGGATATTCTTAGAAAAAAAAAAAACAAATTCAAAACACTTCATTTAAAAATTGATGTCTATATTTAATTGCTGTCCTGTAGAAGGCTTGTGGTATCACTATTTGAAGGAAAGTTATTGTCTAAGATAAGTCTTCTTATTTCTCTCAATATCGCACATCGTCCAACAAAATGAAAAACATCCTCGCGCTCCTTCAATTTGCGCAGGTTGCATACAATCGGTAGGTCCTCATGGTGATTAAGGAGTTCTCCACTTAGCCGGAACATGAACGAAATTTGTTCGATCGTATATTTGTCTTGGAAGTAGTTTCTTTCCCGGAGATATTAGACTAGTCTATTGTAAATCATACGATGCAGTGAGCTTTTGGTTTGCTCCTTGTATTGTTCTCTTGAGACTTCAACCAGAGGAGCTATTAGGTGATTAGGTGATATTAGGTCAACATCCACCTGCTCGGCTAGTTCTATCCAGTCTTTAAACCATCCACTTCGGGATTGGATTGTTTGAAGAACTACTTTTTTTTTGGAGACGATAACTTTTCATAATCAGAGCTTTGAGGATGTAATCGACTGCAGCTTGAGTGTTTTTATAAATTAAGGCGATAAACCCGTTACCAGCATGATCATGTAGTTTGTCGTACTCGAAGGAAGGTGGAAAATCCGTTTTATGTAAAATCTGAGTAGTTTTTCCACTTGTTCATATTTCCGACCTCCCCAAGCTTGCACCGCATAAAACATAACTGATTCCGGTACAGCTTCGAAGACCTTGAATTTACTGTTGCGTGAGATGTGAGATGTTTTTCCATGCTCAAGTTCGTATTAAAGCTGACTCCTAGATATTCTTTTACCAACTCTACTCTTTCACCATTATCGTGCCATTGCTCACTTGCACCCGATCTTCCACAGCCACCGTACATAAAAACGATCACTTTGGATTTATTTAAATTTACCACTAGGTTCCACCTTTTACAATATTCAGTAAGCTTATTTATCATTAGCTGAAATGACTGCGGAGTATACGCGAGCAGAACAATGTCTTCAGAGAAAAGAAGAGCTTTAATGTTAATGCCTGCGTACTCGATTCCAGATGGTAATGCTTCGGCTATATCATCAATGAAGAGTGCAAACAAGTTTGGAATAAGTGCACAGCCCTGTCTAACTCCTGATTTCGTTTGGAACCATTGTGATAAGCATTGGCCATTCCACACTAATGCTTTGGTTATCTTGTATAAATTTTGCAATCCGAACGAAAGCGACATTCCTCTCTGGAAAAGCTTCTAAATCAGGGCATTGCGATCCACGGTGTCGAAAGCAGCTTTGAAATAAACGACAAATTCAAATAGTTTCTTATTTCTCGATAGAAACGAGTCAGCAATCGAGCGGAGTAGAATAATGTGATCCACGATTGAGTATCCCGATCTGAAGCCAGCTTTGGACTCACTAAGCAGATTATTAGAATGTATCCATCAATTAAATGACTGAGCAGAATCGATGTAAGGATCTTCTATGACGAGTTCAAAAACGAGATTCCTGTGTAGTTTTCCCTAACTTCTGAGCTTCTTGTGGATTGGGAATATCAAGGCATCGCTGAACTGATTTAGGATGGTTCCTTTCTCCAAAGTCTGGTTGAATACTGCTGTTACAGATACAACAAGAGTTGTTGCGGACTGCCCCCTAGACCTAGAATGCAAAATGAAGATTTGTAAGAAGAAATACAAAAAAAACCATGTGAACATTCCCTAGAAGGAAAATTCAAAACAAACTTACCCGGTTGTGAGGAAATCCCTGGGTGAGGATTCCAAATAGAAATTTTTGATAGATCTTAAAAAAGAAAAAAATAATTATTATTAGGTTTATAAATAATAAAATGTAGTATAAAATAATAAACAAAACAAGAATTTTTTACCTACCATGTTGATTGTTGAGTTCTGGAATTGGTTTGGATTTGAATGACAGCGACCACTAGTTGTTAAGACTTCGTACTTTATAAGTTCGAATTCGAAGATAGAAAAACATGGATATAGAGATGGTCATTTTTGCTCGCCAAACTAATAAATGTAGGCAATACTGATATTGAGAGCTGTGAATCGGGTGATGTTTTGCCTTACGATTAGATTTTTCCAATTTTTTTCCGGCAAGTGTCCAAGGTTTTGCTTTTTTTGTTTTTTTTTGGGAATCAGGATGTTGACATTTTAGTGAAAAGAGGAATTCTGAAATCGATCGAGAAAGAGTTCGGTTGTGATATTACTGCCAAAGTTTTTTTGTTAGAAAAATTTAAATAAACCAAATTAAAGAAAACTTTATTTATTTCGAAAAAAAAAACAATTCAAGAGTGGTGAAGAGCACTTTTTTTGAGAAAAAGCAAGCGGGTTAAAATAGTGCTACCATAGTTTATTTGGAAGAAAAAAAATTAATAAACTGAATTAAATTCAAATAAAATTTATATAATGGAAATTAAAAGTGGTGAAAAGTATAAATTAAATTCAATCACAAAGATCCATGTAAAACTATTTCTTTGACGTGGAATTTAAACTCCTATAGAAACAAGTGGTGAACCAAATAATAAATTTGGAAGAAATAAAAAAAAAGTGGTTTAATATCGGCGGTCCCAGATCGTCATAAAAGGACTGAGCCGCAGCACCATCAAAATTAAATTATTTTTCAACGATTTATATTTGAATTGAGGATTTTCTAGTCCAACCCGTCCATCGGAGCTTCCATTAACCTGAAAAAAAAATAAAGAGAAAACTTTAAAAATAAAGTCGAAAAATAATGTCCAGCAGTATTCGAAAGGATAAGTAAATCTATGTGTTTTTGTTTGTCTTTATTTGTTGATATTTATTTTTTGGCGTCTAAATTACAAAATTAACTACCTATTAATTTTTACTTAAAATTTATAACTGTTTTAATTCACAAATTAATTCTTTAAGTGATTAAAAACCAAAAAATTGTTGTTGAATTTTCAAGGGTAGGACCAACCTCCAAAGAGCTCTCTATAGGTAGGTGATCCTGGCAGGTTTTTTTTTGATAAGTAACGGTAATACCAAAAGGGGTATATAAACTGAAGTATTGGTTATTTTTTTTGACTCGAAGGAATTGTTTTTCATTGCGTTTTGTTTAATTTTGTATTTTGTTAATTTAATTTTGATTTTATTATCGAATTCTGCTTTGGTTCATTAAAAAATGTTTAAATGTTAAAACAAACTTGGACACCCGTATTAACAAAAGAAAGAGTTAGGTTTTTGGTTTTGTTTCTGTTTCATCTGAGTGAAACGATGATTCTTGAAAGACATTTTTAGGGGTGCCGATGGTAGTCGATTTTCAACGATGGTAAGGACCTGATTTTCTTTGAACCGACAACGTAATTGAGAAAATCCAAACATGGCCTAAGGATTTTCATGGTTGGGTGGATAAAGGCAACACTGCAATAACACCGGGAGTGCCCTTGAGGTGGTGAACGTCCGTCCGCGTCAAATTTTTAGTTTAGTTTTTTTTTTAGTAAACCGGCCTGATATTGTGTTTTTGGCTGCTGAGTGACGTTTACTTCCCGGAACAAGATCCCCACCACATCCGACGAGCTAACGCTGCGCACAGCAAGCAGGCCACGTTCTCGGGAGTAGATACTCTGTCCCTTTTTCCTGGTCTTCCTCTTTCCTTTTCCAGATGTTCCTGCCGCGGTATGGAAGCTTTACTGCCTTATCGACTTATCCTCATCAACGCTCCTCTCCCCTCCACTAACCGGCAACAGAGTATTCATATCATATCTGAAGAATTCTGCATTTGAGCACGCAGCCTTTCGATCCAAGTGTTGACACGTTTTGAATTACATTCATGATGAATATCCCATAAGTGAGGGCATTTAAACCCTTACGAAACAAAGCAACCCAAATATGAAACAATAGTTGATGGATATTTGAATGGAGATCTGGAAACTTTTACGCTTATCAATTTTCATTTCGAATGTTCTATTTGAAAACTTTTAAAAATCCTTAATAGACAAATTACTGAAGTTTATTTACCTAATGAGCATTTTGAAGCCTTATGAGTATTAAAAATTATTAGCATATATATTTTTATAAGATGTTTAATTTTGTTCGAATATCCCATGAATAAGTTGCTACTTAAAGGTTTTGATCTTTAAGCAAACTTAAAAATCAATTCAGTTTTCAATATATTTTTTTGACCATAAATAAAAAAATCTCAAAACTCTTTTTTTCGAATATCTCAAAAAAGAGGTTTTATGAGTTTAAAATTCTTAGAACTCATACAAAGTCTTAGGTTAAGTTGTTGAGGTAAGTTAAATTTCGATGGGAACTTTTCTAATATCCCACAGATAAACTGTTTTGAAATCTTAAAAAGACAACGGTACAGGTAGTTGCAACAATGCAGTAAATAATCAAATGTATCCATTTGACCCTCTCAATCATACCTTTAATGTCCCACATATGAGATTAAAGTAAAGTTCTTTCAAGAAACTTTAGGAAAAAATAGCTAGTACTGAAACAAACTGAACGATCGTAAAGTCAAACTATGAAAACTAAAACTATTTATTTAACATTTTGAATATCTAATGAGTTGCTCAAAACTTTTTTTAAATTATACCTATCTAAAGTTCTCCTGTGCGAATATCCCCCACAATGGAAATGAATTGATCATAAATTAGAAATGAAGGCGCTTGATTTTTTTTAATGTTTGAGATTTTCGATTTTGGGATTTATGTTTTAGGTACTGAGGATTGAAGATTTAAGTTTATTTATTTCATATTCAGAAACAATTAATTGAGTCTGAGTGTTAAACCCACTAAGAGAATATAAATGTTTTCCTTTGGCAAAAACTACTGTTTTCAATCTTATAGCCATGCGTATTTGCAACAACCCTTTCGACTTTAACCTTTGATAACTGATGTGTTTTCTGTTCTAAATAAATAACAAAAAATCCCAACACATAACAACAACTCTAGGGCTCCAAAGAGTCAGTTGAAGCCTTAAAAATGCATCTGTGACTAACTTAATCCTTTCTTCAAATAGCTCTTTTGATTCTTTCTCATGATGCCTGTGAAGGTATACAGGTATGAACATACCTGTACCCTTTCACCGACTTTCAATAAGGGTTGAATATATGCAAAATGTGGATATAACGGTAAAGTGTTCGTTCTACTTTCAGGTATGTAGAAACGCTCTCGCCATTCATCACTGAAGTCTGTGCCAAAGCTATCAGCCAACATAGCCACCTTTTGTTCAAGTTCGATTCCTATATATTTTTGTTCATACCTTATACATACTCCTTTCAACAAAAGACCTACCTGTACTAGCCTCCAATGCAAGGTACTAGATATCTACTACCACACTATTGAGGTGATTTTTATATAAAATGTAAAAAAAATGCTTGCTCAACAACACACAGAGCAACGTGCAACAGAATCGAAACGTTTTGCAACAAAAAAGTGCACTAAAGTTCGAGAGGGTCTTTTGTTTTCTGTCATTTGTATTTATGTTGAATGCAATTCAAATTGCACCACACATACATATATACGAAGGTAAGGTACGTTCCGTCTCACAACTCTCAACTCAACCTCCGTTCCGTCGTCATCGTCGTCGTTCGGTTGGACGATTGGTCGTCCTTACCAAGGATCAAAATCGATGTACAAAATCGAGTCTAAACAGCTTTGCAGCTGCCATTTATTTGTATAACTCTTTTCTGCTCCTTTTTCTGTATGAAGGAATGTTAGGTAGGGAGGTTTGTTTTCTTTTAACGGGACCTCAGAGTTTTTGCATACCTTTCGTATTCCAGCTAGGAGGGCTTGACATGGGAAGCAATTTGTCGTCAGGATGGTAGGAAATACATACATATATTATATAGGTATGACTAACTTCTTGATGTTGAAAACTGTTCTGAACTGTGTCAATGGTTTTGTCCTTTTGGGTTTCATAGGTATGTAACTTTAAAAATATATAAGGTAAGCTATATAAGTAAGTCTCATAGGTTTATCATCGACGAAAATATATAACTAACCATAAGTAGACAAATATTTTTGTTTACATAGTATTTCATCAAGTGCTTCATATCTTAAAGTTTTAAAAAAGAGGTTGAGTTGCGACCGTCATTGATGTGCCTTCGAAAAATTTGGAAAACAATTATGTAAGTAATATCTTAACATCTAGGTATGTATTTTTATTTGCCAATTTTTATAAATATTATGACACATAAACTAAAATTAACCTAAGGCCAATAATACTGTTCATTTTCAAAACATTTGAGTATACACAAAACTTTCAGTCTTAAGAGCAGGGTCCTAAAAACGAACAACGATACTTGTCAATTATATCGGGTTTTTAAATTGACACAAGCGTCAACCGTGGCAGCCATTTTGTTTTGGTGACTTCTGTCAAATCATTTTTTTATTATTCAGTTGTTCTTGCCAAATAATAATGGGAAGTTACACGATTGAACAGAACATTTGGTGACCAACCAACATCCCTACGTTCAAGGAACGCAAGACCTGCCGAGAATATCACCATGGTCCGTGAAAGTGTACAGAAGACCCTAAGGCAGTCTAATCCTCGCCGTGCACATTAACTCGGCTTTTCGTAGACTTTAACTTGGCGAATTTTGCATCGGGACTTCGGCCTACACACGTACAAGATCCTACTGACAAAGGAGCTCAAAGGTCAGGACCATAGACAACCCTATTTGTTCGCTGACTGGGCTTCGAATCGTTTGGAAAAGGCCCCAATTTTGACCCAAAAATCATCTTTAGTGACGAGGCCCATTTTAGGATGAATGGCAAAACTGCCTTGTATGAGACGACACCAACCCACGCAAGGTTCACCAGGTGATAATTCATTCTCAAAAAGATACCATTTGGTGTAGATTTGGGCCGAAACTTTTGTGTGAAACTCATAAACTACACGTTGCAGAATCTCTTTTCACTTTAGTTCCGAGAGATTTAAGGCTTTTATATTAAATTAACAGATAGAAACGTTGATTGTTTTTCAATTACCTATAAGTTTAACGAAAAGATCACTTTTGCTGTGTTTTTGGGACATTTTTATTTTTGAAATTCGTGTTTAAATCTCAGTACTAAAGCATCCAAAACAATACCAAAGCATCCAAAGCAGATTCACTTCAAAAAGTTGATCTTTTTAATTTTTAAGACCTTAAAAGTTTTTGTATTTTATAGAAAATCGATTTTTAAATTAAAAACTTGAATATTTACTCTTTCTCTTAGAAAAGTTCCTATGAAAATAATTTAAAGCATTACCAAAGTTTTATTCTAAATTGTGTAAAAAAAAGATGGTGGTTGTTTTTCACAGCAAACCGCTTTTTGGTGAATATCGTTCTGTTACTAACAAATCATTAAATGAAATATTTACTTACACAACTAACCTGTATAAGTTTAATGGCTCATATGACCCCACTAAATCGTTTGTTACTAAAAAGTTGAGAAATTTTTGTTGAGCTATTGGAATAAGGCTGGATTTAAGATTCTTGGTCTATTAACGCAATACGATAAGTTTTGAATTCAAAGGAATTCCTACGAAAATCAAAACAAAGAGGCAGGGATGCGACTCGCACTGATAACTTCCTATTACATCTGTCGATTTGTCTTTCTTAAAAGTTTGTAGGGTTGGGTTAAGAAAGTTGTTAGTTGAATTATTCTTAAAAATTTTAAAACTACCAACAATATTTTTCATATAGAAACAGTTTAGTTTGAGTCTCTAGTTATGTTAAACTGATTTTAAGTCGAAAACAAATTTTTACCAATTTTAATAGGATTTTTTAAAATTTTTACAAATTGGATGAATAAAATTAATTTGAGAGATATCAAGAACCCAACATCAATTTTTACGAAATTTGCGTATACCATTTTTTGTAGATTTTATTTTTTTTAATGAAAAAAAACGGACTTTTTGATTTTTATAAAAAAACTACTGAATATTGAAAACAATATTTTCTGTAAAGTAAAAAAGTTTGAAGACAATAATTTTAATTTTTCAAAAGCTATTTGAGTCGAAAGTAATTTTTTACCAAAATTTTGGTATTTTTTTAAGTTGTTATTTTTTGTAAAAAAAAACTGTCAATTAGATTTTTTGATTTATAAAAAAAAACGTTAATTGTATTTTCTTCAAAAAAACATACGTGTTTGATATCACGTTACAGCATATTATATAAAATGTAATTCAAGTCTCTAGCATTTTCGGTTCATGAGAGATATTTAGGATTAACTAAAGTTAATAAGTTATTGTAATGGGTCCGATTTGTCAAATTGAAAATTTTGACATATCTCGACGTTTCAAGGTCCCTAGAGTCGAAATAAAAGATTTTTAGAAAGATGTCTGTGCATGTGTGTGTACGTACGTGCGTACGTTCACGACGTTTTTTTCGTTCTCCATAGCTCAAGAACCAGAAGAGATATCGATTTCAAATAAATTTTGATATACAGATAATAAGGCAGAAAGATGCAGAAAGGGCTCTCAAGAAAATTGGGTGGTTGGTTTTTTTACCATAGCAGTTTGAAAAAAAAGATGCAAATTTTGGTTAACCCTAAATATCTTACGAACCAAAAACGCTAGAGACTTGAATTAAATTTTATATCATATATTGTAATGTCATACCAAAGAAGTGTATTTTTTTAAAATAAATCCATTAAACGGTTTTTTTTATAAATCAAAAAAACTGAACAAAAATTTGTCACCTCGAAACTTTTACGACTAAAATATGATTTCATCTCAAAAAAACTTTTGTGCAACGAAGAATAATGTTTTTTGACATCTGATAAAATTTTGAGGAAAATCGAATTGATAGTTTATTTTATCTTATAAAAAATATTGTTTTCAACATTTTGAAAAATTTTGAGAAAAATCGATATGACAGTTTTTTTACAAAAAATAAAAACCTAAAAAAAAATTTATAAAAGTTGGTAAAAATTGATTTTCGACTCAAATATCTTTTCAAAACTTTAAGATATTGGCTTTAATTTAATTTTATCTTTCAAAAAATATTGTTGTCAACATTCAGTTAAAGTTTGAAAAAATCGAATTGACAGTTTTTTCTTACAAAAAATTAAAAACCGAAAAAAAAATTAACAAAAGTTGATAAAAAATGATTTTCGACTCAAATATCTTTTGAAAACTTTGAGAAAATAGCTTCCTAGTAATTTTTACTTATAAAAAATATTGTTTTCAACATTAGGACAAATTTTGAGAAATATCGAATTGACAGTTTTTTTACAAAAAATAAAAACCTAAAAAAAAATGTATAAAAGTTGGTAAAAGTTGATTTTCGACTCAAATATCTTTTCAAAAATTAAAAATATTGGCTTCAAACTAATTTTATCTTATTAGAAATATTGTTTTCAACATTTGATAAAATTTTTAAAAAATTCGAATTGACAGTTTTTTATACAAAAAATAAAACTCTAAAAAAAAACAATACTAAAACTTGGTAAAAATTTACTTTCAGCTCAAATAGCTTTTCAAAAATTAAAAAATATTGGCTTCAAACTTATTTTATTTCACAGACAACCTTTTAAGCAAGACAAATCGACAGACGGGATGGGAAGTTATCCAGTGTGGGTCGCATCCCAGCCTCTTTTTAATTTGGGGTATTGGCCTACTTTGATTTTTGTTTTGATTAAAGTTCAAATAACGAAATGAACCCAACAGAAAGTCAAATTTTCTGGCAAAATCCTTTTGACAACTTTTTTACAGAAAACGAAAACCTACAAAAACAATTTAAAATTGATACAAAAATATTGTCTTGATAACGAAAGAAGATATTGGCTTCAAACTTTCTGTTGTTATGAATACAAACAATTCTTAAAACTTTTAGAAATATCGTAAAACGGACAAGAGCGGAAAGTCATCAGTGTGGGTTGAATCCCAGCCTTTTTATTTAAATTGCTCTGCACCACAACTTGCTGTAACTATCTATCAAACATATCAGTTTAAAGAAATTATTTGAAACAAACTTACAATCAAGATAATGATTGACAAAGGAAAGGAAATATTTTACGATGAAAGACTTCATTTAAGAGAATGATTTTAATAGCCAACACAACTTTGTGAGAGATTATATTTATAGACTTCCATTCAGTAAAATAACATAAATACACTTAATTGAACAGACAATATTTCAAAATCATACAATTTCAAAATCAAATCTCTCTATGATACCATCAGTAAGTTTATTCAATATAATCTTAACCAAAATATGTATAAGCATATACAAATGTATACATATTTATCTTATTCGAAAATTTCAAATCATCATCAGCAGCAGCAGATATAAATTTACTTGCATCAACAAAATGAAATTAAATGCAGTACTGCATAGCATATAGGTATGTGGTATGTGCATCTAATATCCTTTGCCGCTGGGCAAAATCATTTATTCACAGTCCAATTCCTGTAAGCGGAAGTGGCTAATAAACTTCTCGAAATTAATTTCTATCAAGCCCTTTTCAATCTATAAATAGTACACATCTAAGTACATGTACTACTATAGTTAAATTCTTGCAAGTCATAGATATGGACTTCATAGCATATGTAAGCGTAAGGTATACGAAATAATATATTTCTGCTACCGAAACCAACAGAATTTGATCTCAATCTTCTTCTTCTTTTGTATATTCCCAGAGGCTATATATTTCTCTTCTTCTTCTCGTTTTCAATATATAGTAGTTACAATCCAACTCTCAAGCTGCCGCTGCCACTGCCGCTGCCGCCAGAACACCTGGTCAGAGATTAAAATAAACCATTTAACCGTAAACACAATTCACTTTGATCCAATTCCAATATGTAATCGCCTCAGGAATTCACAAGGAAGCTGTCTAGTAGCAGCATAATCATTCAAGTGGCAGTAACCGCACATCTTCTAATGCCTTGGACTTAGATAGGATAGGATAGAATAGGTGAGAGATGCTCCTCCAATTGCCAATTCCAATCTACAGCCAAACCAACACAAGGCTTACAACAAATTTCTATACGAAACGAAGATAGCTTTACTCATAACAAAATACCCCTCCCCCCTTTCGATGGCAAGACGAATTGGTGAGGAGTCAAGTCCTCGAACCCACCGCATATCACCGATACTCGACTCGTACCTTAACCATTCCAAAACTAATTTGCATGATGCAAGGATAGGTGGATTGATTTATTGGACGACTTGTTGTATGAGCTAAAACCTCCTTTTCTCTTATGATATAGTCTTGAGTTGTTCTCTCTTTATACACATTGTGGAGCGGAGTGCATATTACAATCCCAAATGGGGTGAAGCTGGAATTGCATCAATGTATCATTTCGTTTAATTATTGCTTCCAATGAATTGATTGCCTCTCAAATTAGATCCATTTAAAATACGGCAGCGATACTATACGAGTATTCTAGGATCAACTTGATGCCGATGCTGAATGGTATTCGCTTCTAGGAATCTTCAGTATGATGTTGTACTGCGTGGTTGCACCTTTAATAAACTTTTCGTTTTGTCTATTTTTTTAGATGGATAGAATGAAAGGCTCCCATTACCAAAGGAAGGATATATACCAAAGCCAACCAGCTCAAGCTAAAGCTTCTCTTCTCGTCTCGTCTACTTTGCTGGACATCATTCGCAACAAGTGTGCAATTTAATCAAAGAAAATCGTCGTTTTGTTACATGGGGTTTATGCTGCACGCAGCAAGCCGAAGCAAGCAGCAGCACAAGGCAGCGCACCGCACAGTGGAACTGGAACTTGTGGTGCTGCCTTTTCTGCATAAAGATACATCTTGTGCGCGGATAATATACAAATAGGTGGACGCGATCTATCGCCCTGGAAATATAAATGTATAAGAGAACAGCAGAAGAAGAAAACGAAAGCTGAGATGGGGTTTTCGGTTCGAGAAATAAACCCCATTAACATTGATCATCGTGAGTCCTGGTACGGAGGGCGGCGCATCCATCCTTTCCCCGGTAGAACTCAGATTCTTCAAAACTGCAATGCGCTGCACTACTTCTCGGCCAGAAGCTGCAACGATCGGGCGGGTGGTTTAGTTGGCGTTCATCTGCTTGTTGACCATGATGTTTTATTGGCTGGATTGTAAGTATCCATTTAAATGATGTTTTATGCGGGGTGATGCTGTGATATTAGCAGTGTTTGACAAGTTCTCTCTGGGAGTTTTTATACAACTTGCATAGATAC
The DNA here is from genome assembly GCF_945859685.1 of Eupeodes corollae. NCBI lineage: Eukaryota > Metazoa > Arthropoda > Insecta > Diptera > Syrphidae > Eupeodes > Eupeodes corollae. Next base: position 257,053,846 of record NC_079147.1, read on the forward strand.
GATATACATTTAAGTTGTACCATCCCAGAGTTGATCTGATGATGCACCCATAGGAGTTAGGGTAGGGAGTAATTCATCGAGTTCGAGATAACATGACAAGTGGACAGAGTGAAGTTGAAATGCTTTTCGTGAGACCGTTTCTACTATACCTTACATATAAACTATGCATCTATAAAAGAGAAGAAGACGTGAAGCAGATCATACTGTAATTTATATACCTTGAAGCAAGGCGGGTTGTTTGATTGGATGTTATTTAACATTCGGGAGGATTGATCGTGAGCAATTTAAGCTTGCACATTAAAATAAGAAACAGGAATCAATTAATCTCTAGATGATGATGATGAGTTCTCTTTTTTCCAGTCCATTACATTTCAGTCAATACTAGAGATCATGTTTTGATTGAGAAGATTTAGTATAGGCCCCGTGTATTGCGCAAACTGTGAAGTTTCCCATTCCTGATTTTATGCGTTAAGTCGGATTTGTTAGTGAAAAATGCCAACTTTTAAGAATTTCATTATTTTTCTTAACGAAAAAAAATAAATTTTTCAAGACCAATTTTCTTTTGAAGGACTTCAGAAAGTGTGAAATTAACAATTTAAGCTTAATCGGTAGTATGTAAATCAAGATTTTCTTAAATTTTTTTCAAAGATTAACAACAATTATTTTAAATTCTTACAGGAAGTTATTGCAATCCATCTGCATTTTTTTATAAGAAATTAAAAGCTTCACAAAATGACACTAAAAATGCTAAAGATTGGTTTTCCACCTAAGTATTTCGAAAACGAAAACATGTATTGAAATTGAACTTATTTTATCACATCCAACATAATGTTAACTTTAAGTTCATTTTCTAGACAAATCCAATTCAAAACTTTTTTACTTGTTACTTAGGTCCTGTTAAGTCCGTTGAGAACTCCTTAACGCGATTTTGCAATATTTGTACAAATTGCCGCCATTCATCTCATTCAGCATTGCAACAACTTGTTCGTCCGATAAGAAGTCACTTCCAAAAAAGCTCCTTCTTGTTTCCTTTAAAGTAGGGCATTTTCCAACGAAATGAATAACGTCCTCACTTTTTCTAAGATTGCACATACTGCACTCCAATGGTAATTCGGGTCTATGTGGTATAAAATTCAGGCTTATAAGTTCGCTTCGGAGTCTAACCATTGTTGAAATCTCGTTCACACTATTTGCATCACTGAAGTAGTTTCTTTTAGCAAGATTGTGGTTCAACCTTCTATAAATAGTTCTGAATAAAGACTCATAAGCTTCAGCTACATAATCTTCTCACCTACTTTCACAATCACATCATATAAGATATCCTTGCAACTTGATATGCTTCCAACGTTAAAATTGAACTCCACGTTACATCCCTCGGCGAGGCAATTTCAATCCCTGTACCAGCTTTTTTGTACTGCTTTAAGAGCTACTTTCTTGACCAGTCGGTAATCAGGCATCTTGAAAACGTTCAGTAAATAGTCCCCTTGCGGTTTAAGTGTTTTGACGAATAGAGGTGAAAATCCTGTCTCTAGCATAATAACATAGGCACAGACGAAATACTCTTTCAACGTAGTGAGTTAGAAGTTTCTCCACTGTGAGAAACTTTTTACATTCCCAAACTTGGTCGCCGTTCAAAAGAATACTCTCCGCTGCAGTTTCAAATTCTTTGTATTTTATACTATGTGCTATGTTGACGTTCATAAAAACTCTTCTCCATGCTATATTTGTTAAAGAATATAAAAAGTAAAATTAATTATAACGTAATGTAAACATGCTACAATTTATTCTAGCCTTGAACATACACAAAACTTTTTCTTTTTGACATTCTGTTTAAGTTCATTCTTTCTCTTTTCTTGCATATTCTCATGTACAGAGATCATGTTTTAAATTTAGGTTAAGAAAAATTCATTATTACTCGATCCACTCTTGAAATGTTAAGTTGGCAATTAATAAAAATTGAATTTTTTAAACTTTTGCTTTTTATTTCGCAACATAAATTGGTAGCAGAACATGGTTACCATTTAATTTAAATTGTGTTGTAGAGTTAAAAAAAAAAAAGGATTAGTAAAGCAATTCAAGTAATTTTCTTTTAAAATTGATTGTGCACATATTTTCACATATTTCGGAGATTTATGAGGTTAGAGAGTAATCCTCGTGCTACCATATCATAATTGGCACGTGATTTGATTTGGATACTTATTGCAAGATTTTTCTCTTGCCCTTAAGGAGGTAAGGGACAATAAAATATTTTATTTGAATAACCACCGCCGCCAATCTATCTTTTCATCCCTTTTTATGTCGCTCGAGTGAACATTCTCTGACGTATACTACACTGGCGAAAGAAGGCGAAGGTTGTCTGGAAGGTTCCGATTCTGCAGTGGATATCAAGACGGACATAATCATGGAAATGAAAAAAGCTAAGAAGATACGTGCTTCAATACTTGGCCTTTTAACCAAACAGCGGAATAATTTTAATGAGCAAGCAAGTTCTATTAATAATTCGGCTTTGAGCATTATGTTGCAGCTCATCGATGATTATCATAAACGACATAATGCGATCACGGAACACATTCTGGAGTTGAGTGTGGATGAGAAGGAAGATGATGATGCTTGTGAAAAGGACGCTGCTTTTACTACAGCGTATATTGACCTCAAGACCAAATTAATGGACTTAATTGAGGAGAAAAAAGCTGATTTGAATTCAACCTTCCATTCAAGTTCAACACCAAACCAACCTGTCCGTGCAGTGAGATTACCGAAATTAGAACTTCCCAGATTTTCTGGGAAATATTGCGATTGGATGGATTTTAAGAATGAATTCGAATCCATGATAATAAATGATACTAGTTTGAATGATATTGATCGTTTCAGATTCTTAAAATCTGCGTTGAGTGATGGGCCTAAGCGCATTATTAGTAACATGGAAGTAACAGCATCTAACTTTTCAAAGGCATGGCAAGCTTTAAAGGACCGCTTTGACCACGAGGCCCTCATATTTGGGTCCCATATAAATGAAATTGTTTCCATGCAAGGGGTATCGGGCGGAGGTCCACAAGCCTATAGAGACCTTATCGACAAGGTTCAGGCACACTATAGGTCGCTGCTATCGTTGGGGTCCGCTGAAGCTGTGGCGGAGAATTTAATGATTAGTCTTATTCTCGGAAAAATTGATATAAAGGCTCAATCCAAGTGGGAAGAACATACAAACGAGAACATCGCAACATGGACAAGTTTTACCAGTTTCTTTGAGAAATATGCAGCAGCACAAGAGCGTGTGGATCAGACCAGAAAGCAAAGTGGAAAATCACAGGTTGTAGATAAACGCCCGCAATATGGTAAGAAGAGTCATACTACTTTGGTTGCTAGTTTGCATGATAGTAAATGTTTTAAGTGTCAATCAAATATGCATGTTTTAAAAGATTGCCCTACATTCCTTGCGCTTACACCCAAAGAACGTTCAGAAGAAGTAAGAAAGATGAGCGCCTGTGTTGCATGTCTTCAATCAAGGCATTCGTATAGGTTTTGTAAGGGGCGGTGTGAGAAATGCTCAAGGAAGCACCACGCTTTATTGCATTTTGAAAGCACGCAACCTGTTGTTGAATTAGCAAGTAGTACGTCACAAAGATCATTTTTTGCATCACAATCTTTTGAAGATGAGCAGGTTCTATTAGCGTCAGTTATTGTGAATGTATTTGATGGAAATGGCTGCGCCACCCCTTGTCACGCCTTGCTAGATTGTGGCTCTACAGATCATTACATATCAGAGAGATTTGCCAAAATAATAAATGCTAAGCGAATCAAGTGTGATACTCTTATAGGCGGCATTGGAAGCATTGGTGTTTCATCGAAAGGACTCTGTAAATTAACTTTTGGCTCCGTAATAAACGACTCTGAGCGATTCGTTATTCATGCATCTATTTTACAGAAAATTACAGAGTCTTACCCCCCACTTGCCTTCAGTATTTCGGAATGGAAAATTCCATCTCACGTTAAATTAGCAGATCCGAACTTTAACAGGCCTAAGCACGTTGATCTTTTGATAGGCGGAGGTTTATTTTGGAAATTATTAACTGGTGAGCAATATCCATTAGGACCCGATCTCCCTTATCTTTGTAATACGAAGCTTGGATATATTGTCGTTGGATCTATCGCTACATCCCCAACTCTTCTTCGTAGGGCACTTTACTCATCTAGAGCTTCAATCGACAATCTAGAATCATTGAGGCAGCTAGTAGAACGAGCATTTGAAATTGAGTCTTGCACAAAGTATAAAGCTGGCTCGTTTCTCAGTCCCAAAGACAAGGCTGTTGAGGACCATTATGAACTTACGACTCGTCGAGGCAACTTTGGACGATACACCGTACGCCTCCCTTTCTGTGGCAACCCAATCTTACTTGGTGATTCATTGGACATTGCAACCCGTCGCTTCCAAGCCCTCGAACGCAAACTTGAAAAACATCCTCTTATGAAACAAATGTATTCAGAATTTATTGATGAATATGAGCGCCTTGGTCACTTAGAAGTGGTTCCTAATTTCGATGCTTCTACGCCACATTTCTTTATGCCCCATCACCCGGTGTTTAAAATGTCAAGCTCAAGTACGAAAATAAGAGTGGTGTTTGATGCCTCATGTAAGACATCAAATGGAGTCTCCCTGAACGATTTATTATACACTGGGCCAAAGCTACAGGATGACTTGTTGATAATACTCTTGAGGTTTCGCTTATTCCCGTACGTAATAACTGCTGATATACAACAGATGTATAGGCAGGTACTTGTTGATCAAGCTGACACTAATTTTCAATTAATTTTATGGCGTAAAGAAAAGAAAGACCCATTGAAAGTTCTTCGACTGCTCACAGTTACTTACGGTACCGCTCCTGGAGCTTATTTAGCTATCAAGACTTTGCATAAACTAGGAATGGATGAAGCTGAGCACTTTCCTGAGGGTGCCAAATTATTGAAAGAAAATTTTTATGTAGATGATGCGATGCTAGGGGCAAATAACATTGAAGAACTCATTGAAGGTCGACGTCAGCTCGTTGAAATTTTACAGAGAGGTGGATTTAAACTGACCAAATTTTGTTCAAATGTAGAATCTACTATAGCTGACATTCCTTTAGAATCGCGAGAAAAGTTTGTCCAGATTGGGGACCACAATACTATAAAGACTCTTGGTTTAACTTGGCAACCTGGGGCAGATATATTTCGGTGTACCTACAATGAAATTGAAGCGACATCTATTATTACGAAACGTGTTGTGTTGTCAGAGATTGCTAGACTGTTTGACCCAATTGGATTTATTTGTCCCGTGGTCACCTTAGCGAAGATATTTTTTCAAGATTTATGGCGCAGGAAGTATGATTGGGATACCCCACTAACTGATGATCTCGCTACAAAGTGGAATGGCTTTCGTGGTGATCTAACAGCATTGAATAATATTTCATTACCACGATATGTCCTTGGTAATAATAATTACGACTTGCTACATTTACATGGGTTTTGCGACGCTAGTCAGAAAGGCTATGGTGCCTGTGTATATACATGGTGTCTTAATTCTACTGGAAAAATCACGGTTCGGCTTTTGGTTGCCAAATCCCGGCTCGCACCTACTAAAACTCTTACAATAGCAAGACTTGAATTATGTGCTGCGAGACTTTTAGTTGACATGATAGAAAGGTTAAGAATTGAAGTCTTTCGAAACATTACAATTAGCGATATAAAGTACTGGACTGATTCAACTATCGTTCTTAGCTGGTTACATGAAGAACCCTATAAATGGAACACTTTTGTAGCTCACAGAGTAGCACATATACAGGAAGTCACAAAGTTTGATCAGTGGAAGCATATTCCAGGTGAGTTGAATCCGGCAGATTTTATTTCACGTGGCATGTTGCCAACGGAAACGTTAGAATCCTCACTATGGTGGAATGGCCCTGCTTTTTTACGCCAGGCAACCACTGAATGGCCAAAAGAATTTAAATTGCCAAAATCAAACACTACCGCATTAGAAGAATTACGTCCTTCAAAGTATGTTTTAACAGCTTTTATTAAAGTGGATGTTACTGAGTCTATGCTTTATTCTCGTAATTTTCGAGGAACTCGTCGAGCTTTTGCGTATGCACTGCGTTTTATTGAGAAATGTCACAAGCGCAATCGAATTCCTGGCATAAAGCAGTGGCAAATCTTATCAAGACCAAATATAAGAAATTTTATTAAACATCCGTCATTAGAAGAAGAAGTGCATGCAGAGGAAGTTTTTATTAAAGCTATCCAGCAATCGGCTTTCGCATTAGAATATTCGCTACTGGAAAAAGAACAGTCAGTTAATAAAGGCAGTGCACTAGAAGCTTTGGCCCCATTTATAGATGAAAAAGGCCTTATTAGAGTAGGTGGGCGAATTAAGAAAGCTGAGATAGCCTTTGATGCAAAGCACCAGATTCTATTGCCGAAGACTCATCGCTTTACGTCCTCAGTCATCTCATATTTTCATCATTATAGAGTTTGTCACGCAGGACCACAAATGGTGTTGGCAGCTGTTCGAAATCGTTATTGGCCTATTGGTGGATTACAACTTACAAGAACCATCGTAAGCAAGTGCATTTGGTGTTTTCGCATGCATCCTAAACTCATCTCTCAATTTATGGGCAGCTTACCCGTAGATCGTGTATTACCACTGCAACATAAAGCATTTATGGTAACCGGAGTTGATTTTGCCGGCCCAATAAGCGTTCGTCATCATATTCGCTGCAAGCAAAACAAGGAGGTGCATTTGGCTCTATTTGTTTGTTTTATCACAAAAGCCGTCCACATAGAGCTCGTTCCCGATCGCTCTACCGAAGCTTTTTTACGTGCGCTGAAAAGATTTATATCAGATAGAGGCAGAGTTTCTAAGATGTATTCTGATAACGCTACTAATTTTGTAGGCGCATCCAACTATTTCAAAGAACTAAAGGCTAACATGGAAAAAGATAGCGAAATAATTGAACGAGAATTTAGTAAAGAATTTATCGAATGGTCTTTTATTCCACCAAGAGCGGCCCATCACGGAGGTTTATGGGAGTCATCGATAAAAATCATGAAGCGTTTAATTCACAATATCGTAGGATGCATGGAATTAACGGAAGACGAACTTCGTACAGTAGCAAAACAAGCGGGAGCAATTATGAATTCGAGACCTATAACCCCCATGTCAGCGGATCCTAACGATTTGGAGCCCCTCACGCCTGGCCATTTCTTGTGCGGTGGACCTCCTACTGCAATACCTGAGCTTCCTGTGTTGCCTAAAAATCCAAACTCCCTTCACTTAGCCCAACGAATGCGATATTCCGAGCAGCAGCTGTGGGACCGCTTCTACAAAGAATATCTTCAAACTCTTCAACCAAGGTCCAAATGGCGATTTAAAAATAATAACGTCGAAGTAGGCGATATGGTCTTAATGAAATTGGATAACTTAGATCCCTTACGATGGCCGTTGGGCAGAATAATTGAAGCTATGCCGGACTCAGAAGGTGTTGTTCGCGTTGTCAAGATCAGAACAAAAAAGGGCGAGTACAAACGTGGCATTACACAACTTGCGCTTCTTCCTAATCAAGATTGCAGCTTGAGCTTAACAGCTCAATAGGGGGGAGTATGTTAAAGAATATAAAAAGTAAAATTAATTATAACGTAATGTAAACATGCTACAATTTATTCTAGCCTTGAACATACACAAAACTTTTTCTTTTTGACATTCTGTTTAAGTTCATTCTTTCTCTTTTCTTGCATATTCTCATGTACAGAGATCATGTTTTAAATTTAGGTTAAGAAAAATTCATTATTACTCGATCCACTCTTGAAATGTTAAGTTGGCAATTAATAAAAATTGAATTTTTTAAACTTTTGCTTTTTATTTCGCAACAATATTTATAGCTGTTTTTGCTTTTTTCAGTTTTTCTACTAGATGCTTTTCCATGTTTAAGTTCCTCGAAAAGGTGACGCCTAGGTATTTGTACTCCTTGATGCATTCAATGTCTTTTCCGTTGAACACCCACTTTTCATTCGAATCATCACCTTGGATTGATGATTGTTGACAACCAAATTCCATAAACAACAGTAATTGTAAATCTTGTTTATCATAAGTTGGAGTGTTTCGGAGGAGTAAGCAAACAAGACTACGGTCTCCCGCAAAGTCAACTCCTCCAGGAAGGAAAACATATACCATATGTATCAATCAATGATAGATCATTTATGAAGATCGAAAAGAGGTTAGGACTCAGTGTCCATACCTGCCTCACTCATGACCTCTTGACGAAGTTGCAAACCAATCCGAAAATTCCCCTCCATTCCAAACTGCAGCCCGTGTTCCTCTGTACAACTCTTCGAGTATTAAGCAGAACTTCAACGAAAATCCCAGATTGTACAATTTATAAAATAAGGCACCTCTGTTGATCATGTCAAAAGCTGCTTTGAAATCAATGAAAAATACATCCAATTTTTTACCCTGCATTAAAAGCTTTCAGCATGGCTCCTGAGGACAACGCTTCCACATTTGTAGAACTCTACTGGAATACCATTTGAACCTGCCGCTTTCCTATCTTTAACTGTCCATAAAGTGTTTCAAGTTCATGCATACTAAATTCTGTGTCTTAAATTTCGTTCTGAAATCGAGGAACTGCATAATGCCAGTTCGCTAATGTTGTTTTAGGAATTAGTAGATCTTTGAAGTTAAGGAAAAGTGAATTTGCACACAGTTTTTTGTGTATTACTGCTTGTTTTCCATTTAATTCCCAAGCTAGTTTCCAAAAGTCCCTAGCGTTTTTACAAGACAGCAATCTGCATGCTTGTTTTTTTTCATATTTAAACTTTTTGGCTTTGCATAGCTGTTTAAATTTTCTATTGGCCTCTAAGTAGTTAATCCTAAATGAGCTTTGGGAGGAACTATGAAAATTTTGTAACCATGCAAAAGAAATCTTCCAAGCTTTTCGTCATTCTTGATTAAACCAAGGTTCATATTTTTATATATTTTTTAAATTGTATGTAAGTTAATTTCTTTACAATAAAATATTATTGGAGGCATACTTTTCTGACTTTGTCAGCTGCAAAATCATGAATAAAGTCAATTTTCAATTGATAACATTGACAAGCTGTTTAGTCAATCTTGTAGCATTGTTTTTCGAAGCTCATTTTATCCAGTTGTATTTCGAAAATGAACGCCGTTCACTGCAGTTTGAAACGATTAAAGATAAAAAAATTCTACATCCAGTTTCCACATTTGGAAGATGTTCATGATGTCATCCACTGTAATTAGACTGTACAATTTTGATATTGTAATAAGATCTTCATTTACATCTTTATTGAAGTCTTTTAAATACTGTGCGAGGTGTAGGGCGTAGGCATTCTGCCTCAAGTTCTTCTGCATTAACATCTCTATGGTATTTTTTTTTGGAAAACTGTTCGCAAGAATTTTGCAACTCCACTGAAGTCAAATATAGCAATCGACAAAAAAAGCCAAACAATGGATTAATTTCTTGATTGCAATTGGATCGTATTTTTAATTGCAAATTAATCGTGTCAAAAATTGGAAAAAGTTGATATTTTAAACTTTTCTTTCCCAATTAGCTGGAGTGATGGTGCAGACCATCAAAATATGTGGCACGCAAACTTCGTACTATTGTTCGTTGCAGTAAGTCTTTATAATTAGCATCCGGATTCTGAGCTTTGGTACACGCTTTAAGTTTATAATTCTCCCTCAGATCATTTATGAAAGAACATAGTAAACAAAGCAAATTGGCAGCAACGTCAATCATTATTGTTTCTTTTTGAAGGCTTTGGCTGGTTCTATGAATTCTTTCCAATATTGTGCTACAAATTTCTGTTAAAATGAGGAACTCCAGTTTTGTTGATTGTGTCTGGAGCTTGCTCTGGATCTCTACAGATAGATGTCAAGGCTTCAGTAATTTGCTTATAACCATGATGGATCGCGTTAACTGCATCAGCTTGTGCAGACCATTTTGTTTCAGAAAGGCTTTTAAGAACTCTATGTGAACGAAGACATTAATTCAATTTACTCCAGCGATGGGAACCACTTGAAAGAAATTTGTTGCCTCCTGCACACAACCATCCACATTAAGGCCTACCAAGTTAAGAGAATGTGCTGCACAAGGTACAAAGGTAGCAAATTAGCACTTCTCCTTTAATCTTGCTTGCAAACCAAAATATTTTCCCGACATATTAGACGCATTATCATAGCTTTGTCCTGTACAATCCTCAAAGCGTACATGTGCAGGACTATAGAGTGGAACGAAAGCAGAGTTGTTAAAATTGTGTGCAGAGGTATGATTAAAGATCCAAGTTTAATGTGTTGAGGTGGAGAATTTAAATGGAACGGATAGTTAAATGAAACTTGTTTTTCTGTTACTGTCTACTAACCTTATTCCGTTTTCTATATAATTCTTTCATTCATTTTGAGTTAGTGCATTTGGGGGCGAAATAATTGCGGGACGCTGGGCCCTGGCCCACGGGCCCATGCCTAAAGATGCCCCTGACTACGCCTACATGCCATCGTGTACGGTTTCCGGAGATGTGTTTCATCTCCCTCCAACTATTGCCTAGTGACGCTGGTTCCACCTCGACTGTCCTGCGCCATGTGCTTCACGGTCATCCAGCTCTTTTTCCTTCTTGTGTGAGCGGATTCCACTGCATTGCTTGGCCTGCAAAGCAGTCGTTAGCTTTTCGAAGCGTATGTCCAATCCATTGCCACTTACGCCTTTGTATTATGGCGTCTATAGGATCCTGGCCTGTTCTGCTATGAAGGACCTCATTTGATATACGATTTGGCCAGAAAATCCTTAGGATGTTACGAAGACTAAGGTTTGCAGCTTTTTTGTAATGGCTGAAGTAACCTTCCAAGTTTTTTACTTGTGACATATAAGAACTATTTGGCAAGTTTTGTATTCGTAAAAAAATTTGAACTGGAGATTTTAATAAAACATAACATTGCGATGGTAGAATAGTCAAACAAAGTGGGTAGCCTGATTCCGTCTGACTGTCCATCATCATCGCCCTTACAGCCCAAGCCATTGGTTCGAAGGACTTCAAATTTGGAAATTAAGGTTTTGAGCCGATCCGTGTTAGACTTTCTTTTCATTTTTTAAAGACTAAAAATATCAGTAGTCATACAATTTTTTTGGTATAAAATCGAAAACTCGAATTTTCTCAAAACCCAAGCAATAGTTTTTTTTTTTAATTTTCGCTTAAATGTTTGTTCTTTATTTGACTTTTTTCAATACAAAATTATTTTTGTATTGCTCCAGAAGAGTATCCCCAGAGAACCGATATTTTCTTTTTAAGTTTTCTCAAGAATTAATCAACTGATTTTAATCATTTCTTTTTGCATACGGTCTTACACTATCTCAATAAAATTTGATGACCAAAAGGGTCATTGATTTAATTTTTGGTTTTTAAAACCACATAAATGTTTTTTTCGGAATTTGATATCTTAAAAATTGGTCATCATTTTTTAACGAAATTGAAATGTAAAACGCATTAAGTTCTTAATAACTGTATACTCAAAATGTTTGTTAACTTAAATTGTAAAAGTTATGCATACAAAACTTATTTAAACAAAAAAAAACAACTCTAACGATTTTTAAATATAAATTTTTAAAAACTCATTTTTTTTTTTGAAAAATCAAATGGCGTTTTAAAATTGTTTGGAGGAACATTTTCAAAACTTTAAATGCAGGAAATATTTTGAAACAGGCTCTCGATGCATGAGCTCGTACGATCCAGCTGTGTTTACAAAACAAATTTCAAGAACCACTAAAAACTGATAAAAAATGGTATTTGACTTAAGGATCTTCCAAATTATCTTACACAAAATGTTGGTATTAATATTTTGTAAAAGTTTAAGAAATGTCAACAGGGCGACAGTTGGGCACGAATGGAAAGTTATCACTGTGGGTCTTTTTATGAAACGAAATGGGTTTGAAACTAATATTTTTATTTGTATTTAATTAATTTCTGTATCGGCTAAGTGTTTAAGGGTACATTCAAATAATGTATAAACCAGAAGATAATCTGGTTGGGAGGCACTCAAGTGGTAACCTCGCCAAAAAACTGGACGAGTGTACTCAGTCGATCGGGATAGAATGCTAGCGGATACTGTTCCTACACTCGGCATAAGTGGCGTTGCCAGCGTCAATGGGGCTGAGCGGCGCGGCGGCGGCGCCGGCGGTCGCGAAGGCATTATTCTCACCGAACAGAGCAGGATGCGGACATTTTCGCAGCACTCCCATTTATTCAGCAACGGATGATTCTGGAATGTACACATACTACCCTGCCATGGCTGTCAGGCACTACTGGAATCGCATGCATCGTCGATAATTTTAGGCGCTGTTGGCTGTGGTGCCGCAGCGATGTCTTGTAAACTCGGGAAAGTCGGCATTTGGTCAGATTGCCAAGTGTTGGGTGGGACTCTCGGGACTTCGAGGTGACAGCGGCGCGGCGTTGAGCCCGAAGGCTGCCGTTGAAACAAAGTTCAGGGCCTCATTCGAGGCGGAGGATATAACGGAGGAGGTGAAGCTGGTCTGACAGGCTGGCGGTTGAATTGGGGCTCCTGGGAACGCTTCAAGTGCTCGATCTCGTTCAGCATGACTTGACACACTCGACGCAGTTTGTCAATCTCATCGTCAAATCGCTTTCAGTCATCTACAGAGTCTGTGTTCAGTGGTTGGGTGAGGAATCGGTATTCCTGTCCCCGTGCATTCAGCTTGTATTTGTGCTTAGAGAGTTCCTTGGACAGTTCGTCCTTCTTATTGCGCTGTCGCAGCACCACTTCGGAGTTGTCATTCTGTGGAAGATACATGGCCACTGATAGGGACCAGTCTGTGGAATGTTGGAGGTCTATGGAAATGGTAAATTTCCGTTTGGACGAAACGATTTTAAATGTTTTCGTCACTAACTCGAATCGAATTGAATTTTTTTTGATGAATCAGCTATTGGAAAAGTTGTGTGTGTTCGATTTCATTGGAATTGTGTTCATATAGATGATGATAAGGTCTTGTTTTTGAAGATTTATGCAAGATTTTGGTGTAGTTTTGTATTTTAAGCCACTTTGGGAAACTTGCATAGCTTTTCAATGAGCTCACTATTCTGGACAAGGACAAATCCTATATTACACGCAAAAGATTGCGTGAAGTTTTTTGGGGAAAATTACGTGACGTTTTTATATTTTTGTTTCTTGGATTAAAACCCTATTTTCATGTTTTTATTGTTTTCCCAATTTAAAGGATTTGATTGGAATATAATAATTGTTTACAGATTGAAGAATATGTACGGATTTATTCTCATGACGTTTTGTGAGTTCTTTATCCGGAATTTTGTGATTTTGTGTTTTGATTTTCACAACTTTGGTGTTTTCTTTATTATTATTTTTCAAAGTTCAATGCCATTGTCATGAAATCACAAGTACTTAGGATAATCGAGTCCAAAATCAATTTTTAACAATTTTTTATTTTGCGTAGAAAGCTGTTCATCTGATTTTTTGTAATATATCAATATCTTCGTCAAATATTTTATTTTGAAGGCGATTTCTGCATGATTTTATAAAAGCCAATATCTCTGCTGATTCTGGACAGAACATGTATTTTTGAATGGTCAATTATTAGGTTTATTGTTGTATTCCCTCGATTTCTTCACGAATTTTAATTTGACTGTCATGAGAACTGTGAAATAACCAGTCAAAAAACGTTCCTTTTGCATAGATAAGTAAACGGTTGTAATACTTCAAAGCATATACACCATCATTTGTATAGTAAGTGTATGTTGGAAGAATAGTTATTAGCAAGTCTGAAGTTGAAGAAGCACTTTTAAATCTGAATAATGACAATCGTCCGGGTCCAGATGGAGTGGCTCCAATAGTCTTAAAAATGTGTGCTGCAGTACTCTCGGAACCTCTTTCTTATATTTTTAATCTCTCTCTAAAGGTGAATTTCTTTCTGAATGGAAAAAATCTTTCATAATTCCTATTCATAAAGCAGGACCCAAACATGAAATATCTAACTACCGTCCAATCTGCAAACTGTCCACCATTCCAAAACTTTTTGAAAAACTTGTGTGTGATAAGTTTTCATTTTTCCTTAAGGAAGTAATATCGCCTTTCCAGCATGGCTTTGTATCGGGCAGGACGACAACTACTAACCTTTCTATTTTCACAAACTATGTTTTCAATAAAATTAAGGCAGGGTATCAGGTTGACGTCATCTATACTGACTTTGCATTTGCAAAGGCCTTTGATAGAGTCATACATACTATTCTACTGAACAAACTATCAAACGTTGGTTTTCATTCAAATATTTTGCAATGGCTGATATCTTATCTTATAGGACGCATTCAATTTGTTTCCATTGGTAATGTTCTCTCTAATCCTGTACATGTGTCATCAGGAGTCCCTCAAGGTAGTCACCTGGGACCCTTACTCTTTCTTATTTTTATTAATGACATGCCAGATATTTTTCATAATTCTCTTAGACTTTTATTTGATGACGATCTTAAGTTTTATAGATGCATACAACAAACTGACGATTGCCTCCGCTGGCAAGAAGACCTTAAAAAGCTTATTGAATGGTGCAAGAAAAATCAATTATCTTTAAACGTTTCAAAATGTCAATGTTTTTCATTCTATCGTTCTTACTTTCCTACTTTCTTTGAATATAAAATTGGCAGTAGTGTTCTTGAAAGAGTCAATGAAAATAAAGATCTTGCTGTTGTTTTTGACCTCAACCTCAATTTTATCAAACATGTTGAATATATTGCTGCCAAAGCTTACTCTATGCTTGGTTTTATTAAAAGAAATTCAACAGACTTTTCAAACCCTTATACTATTAAATATCTTTTTTGTTTATACGTAAGATCTATTTTAGAATATTGTTGTGTTGTTTGGAACCCATACTATACAATTCATTCATTAAGAATTGAAAGAGTGCAAAAGAATTTCACTAGGTTTGTTGTATGGAAACTTGGATGGAATATTGAAACACCTTCATATGCTACGAGATGCAAACTTATCGGTTAAGAGTCACTTGAAAATCGACGTAAAATCTTCTCTGTTTTATTTATTCGTGATATTCTGTCGCATCATATCAACTGCCCATACCTTTTATCTTTAATTCCTTCTCGTCAACTTAGAGATTATGATTAGGGTTAATTACGCAGTTAATGAACCTATAACTCGCTGTGTTTTATAGGGAAACCAATTCTGTCTCTAATGTAATAGACTTTGATTTCCATTTTAATAGAGTCACCTTAAAAAATAAACTTGTGTTCCATTTCCTAAATATTGATTGAAATGTATTTATTTATTTACTATTTATTTATTAGTTGCTTTGTTTAAATATTAATTTAATTTTAATTTTAAGCAGTCTGTTAGATGATAAGTGTAATCCCTGTTTGATGAATAAACTAAACTAAACTAAACTTCTCAAGTGTCAAAAGATGACAGCTTCAAAAGTGACAGTCACAGAAATGACTGGCTATTTAAAATGAAAAACATTACAAATATGCACTGGAAAATAAGTATAGTTATAAACATTGATTTTTTAAGAGCTTGAGAACTTTTAAAAAAAAAAAACGCATAAAATTTGCAAAATCTCATCGATTCTTTATTTGAAACGTTAGATTAGTCCATGACATTTACTTTTTAAAGATAATTTCATTTAAATGTTGACCGCGGCTGCGTCTTAGGTGGTCCATTCGGAAAGTCCAATTTTGGGTAACTTTTTCGAGCATTTCGGCCGGAATAGCCCAAATTTCTTCGGAAATGTTGTCTTCCAAAGCTGGAATAGTTGCTGGCTTATTTGTGTAGACTTTAGACTTGACGTAGCCCCACAAAAAATAGTCTAAAGGCGTCAAATCGCATGATCTTGGTGGCCAACTTACCGGTCCATTCCTTGAGATGAATTGTTCTCCGAAGTTTTCCCTCAAAATGGCCATAAAATCGCGAGCTGTGTGGCATGTAGCGCCATCTTGTTGAAACCACATGTCAACCAAGTTCAGTTCTTCCATTTTTGGCAACAAAAAGTTTGTTAGCATTGAACGATAGCGATCGCCATTCACCGTAACGTTGCGTCCAACAGCATCTTTGAAAAAATACGGTCCAATGATTCCACCAGCGTACAAACCACACCAAACAGTGCATTTTTCGGGATGCATGGGCAGTTCTTGAACGGCTTCTGGTTGCTCTTCACTCCAAATGCGGCAATTTTGCTTATTTACGTAGCCATTCAACCAGAAATGAGTATCATCGCTGAACAAAATTTGTAGACCATAAATCGGACGTAAAGCGCGAAACACATTTCGAACCGAACACTGATTTTGGTAATAAAATTCAATGATTTTCAAGCGTTGCTCGTTAGTAAGTCTATTCATGATGAAATGTCAAAGCATACTGAGCATCTTTCTCTTTGACACCATGTCTAAAATCCCGCGTGATCTGTCAAATACTAATGCATGAAAATCCTAATCTTAAAAAAATCACCCTTTATTAAAACAAGAAATAAATTAATGGTAAAACAGCAAATATATTGCTTTTGGAGGGTTTCAATTTATCTGCCGGTTGATTTTAAAAATTCAAACAAAGCCCCTGTTTTTAAATGACTTTTGAGACAAAAGAAGCACACATTTAAAGAATTGTTTTTTTTTTTGTTCAATTAATAAGTTTCAAAGAAGCTTTAAGCCTGATTTTAAAGTAACATGCCTCAAAATTCTAACAATGAAGACGTTTCACATATTCTTCCGAAAAAAACTTGAATCTTTACCTCTATTTGATGAAATATTGAAAATATGCATAAAGGAGCCATGTTTCCTTTTTACTCCTTTATTTATCATTGCACCCCACCCAAACCAGTTAAAAATGATGACAACAAAAATAGTTATGAACGCCATATAAAGCAATCCCAGAGATGACAGTGTCATCTTGAAAACACAAATAAATACCCAGGAGCCACTAAACTAACATATGCCAAAGTCAATCCTCTTCCGAATCCGATGCAAATCTCTTCTTTAACAAACAAAAATGCATCACAATAAAACCCAATTTTTTTTCTTGAAGCTACATGTAAACCTACCTTTATTTTCATATATAGATACGAAACAAAGCAATGTTATGATTGTGGCATTTTGTATATGAAAATGTACCAATCCAAAGAGAGTATTACGGACAGCTTTGAGATAATCTTCTCTTGAAATTCCTTTCATAAGTCCGCATCAGAGGTAGGTCTAGATGCATCCTTTTCAAAAAGTAAAAACAAAATGACAACAAAATAAACAAAACTTTAAATTAATTAGCAAAACATACATCCGACGACGACGAAGACGACTTGCAACAAAATCCAAATCCCCAAGCAACCTAACCTGGCCAACAGGCGGTCTCAACATATCCCTAGACCGATACCCATATGCGAAAGTATGTGTCCTCAAGTTCGAGCCATGCAGCGCAGCGCAACTCCATACCTCCACACAATCGACAATTGACAATACAATGGGGTGAATGTAATTAATCTTGACATAATCTGAGCAGATAATTTCCCATTTTTGGTGTTCGCCGCAGGGCCCGCTCTGCGCACCGACCCGACCAGGCGGAATCTCAATTCCAGTCTTGGCTGTTTTTTTTTTCTCCCTCTTCGTCCAGCTATTTTTGTCAGCATAACATTTGCTGGCGGCTTCTTTTTTAATTGTGCTACCGGTCGCGTCGCGTCGGTCGCTCAGTGATAGTCCCATATATTTACAATGGCCCGGCTCATGATCATCATGACAATGTTATGTCCACATGAGACCATAAACAACAAAGCACCGGCTGATGGCGCGGGGGACAGAACGGCAGTGGGGAATGCCGTGGTGCGGCTTAAACTAAAACTATTTTTGCGAATACCTACCTACCTAGGTGGACTTGGCCCAAAGTGTCAGACGGGCGTTAATTAACCATGTCAGAGCGGTATTGACAAGTTCTTGGTCGTATGAGCTTCATTAATTAGATTTTAGTGTTCATTCCGGACTCAATGGTCAGTCGGACTTTTTAGATATATGAAACACTAATTTGGCCCTCCTCCACACAGTCATGGAGAATCCCGTGGAAGAAGACGATGACGACAATCGCTTGGCCATGATCGTCTGTCAAGATGATTATCGCGGCACATTTGTCTCGCGGTACATAGCCGGGTTGTCATGTTGTTTTTAAATTTAGCGCTCGTAAAGGTCATGCGCGCTTTTTACGTACCTACTTATTTTATATGAAGGTATTCGTCTTCTTTTTTTCTTTAGGGAAATGCTCACCAGCCAGCCAGTAGCTTGAATATGCTCCTCCATCTGGTGGTAAGTATATGGATGTAGGTAAGTTTAATCCATGGACTGATCTTTGGACAGATGAGCGAGCTCGCGGTGCACCTTGCTTTGAATGCGCGCATTCAACCGCATCGCCACACAAAACGCGATGTAGTTGTCAAATGAAATTAATTTTTTGGTTGTCGGTGATTAATTCCCACCACCACCGCCGCCGTCTCTGTCGGTATAGTAGTGTATACCTTCCCGTCAGTACATAACAACTGCCACTAAAGGCCATCTTCGTGCGGCAGAAGAGAGCACGAAGCTGGATGCTAAAGCTGATGCCGATGCTAAGCTGATGGAGTTCTAAAAGGCTCTCGATTCTCAGATTGTATGGAATAATATGGTTGCTTTCTAGAGATCTGTTCGTTTGGCGTGAATTAATCTGAAAGACGTGGATGCTTCTGTATACACTCAAAAAGGCAAAAAGCGAGGGACTTCGATTAGTTGTATAATTTTTTTGTATGCTTATGTTTTTTTTTTGGTTATCCGCGATCGGTGCGATGCAAAGAATTATGCGCCATGTTAAAAACCAATGAACATGACTTTTTGAGTTTTAGAACAGATCACTGTTGATGCTACTTCTGGCTGCAGTAAGTCTTTGGTGAGTTCAAGCGAACTTCCAGTACTCTGTCTGCTTGTATAGACCCTAAGAATTATTGCAGATGAATATCTCTGTACTCATTCTTTATTAGCATTGCTCTTCCTCGCCTTGATGTTGTTTGTCGATGCTTAGGGCTTAATGAGTGGGAGATGGACATTTCCGCTGATGCACATCTTGATGTTTAGTTGTTGATTGTCAGTGCTTTTGTTCTTAATTACTATAGTTTAAATTAATAAATAAATGTTTGTAATAAGACCACTACAAAAAACGAAGAAAATTTGTTTTTTAGCAAAAAAGTTCCTTGAAACTTGTCAGGGAATTCGATACGACAGTGTTGTCTCAGAATGCATAACTTAAAATGTAACAATTTTATAGGATTAAAGAATAAAGAGCTGAGAAAACCTCTTGGAAGAAGACGAATTTGTAAAATGGTTAACTCACCAAAAATTATAAAGTAGAGTGTCAGCACAAGGAAAGGGAAAGAGGGGTTGAAGGGGAGGAATGCAACTGGCTATTTCTCTAGAGCATAAACCATTAAAATAACAAGAAACATTTCGGCGATGTTCAAGCGACGTAAATTATTTTATAACGGTAATATCACAAATCAATCTAAATGATCTACGTTCAATACTATCCATGAGGTTTAAGTAAGTTGGAGAAGCACCAGCTCAGATATGGAAGTTATACTCAAGCTTTGGACGTATATAAGTCTTGCAGATAACATCAAGATCAGAGGGGGAGAAAAACTTCTTGCATCGCCTTAAAAAACCCAAACTTCTTGCGGCATTTTTGGCAACATCGCGTATGCGTATCACCACAAAAGCTTGTTGGTGATACACATACCGAGAATATGTAGATAATGGCACTTTAACGATACGAGACAGAATTGGGTTTTGGAAGCATTAAATTTTACACGGTTTTTTATTCCCCATTGGAATTTAATGAGCTTATCATATTTTGTCGTTGTAGTGCCACATCCGAAGAAGAGGGATGTGAGTCAGAAAACGAATATGAAAAGCTAAGAGTACTATTGTCGGCAAAACAGTGTATTGGATTAGATGTTGCAGACCGGAGATCATTAATAAAAATGAGAAAGAGTGTTGGGGATAGAACAGAGCCCTGGGGCACACCAGCATTTATTTTGTGGTTTTCAGACCTGAATTCATCCAATACAACTTGTATTGAACGATTCGAAATGTAATTACTAATGCAATGAAGGAGGGAGTCATGAAAACCGAAAGCACGCATTTTCGATAAGAGAGCCTGATGACAAACCTTTTGCTTTTGAAATATCAAGTGCAATAATCTTACTTTCTCCAAAACGATGTAAAGATTTGCTCCAATGATCGATGAGATAAACTAAAAGATCACCAGTGGACCTATTGCTACGAAAGCAGTATTGTCGATTATTAAGAAGCTTTCGATCTTTGAGATATTTCTTGAGCTGATAATTAATCAGGGTTTCCATAACCTAGGAAAGAAGGGACGTAAGTGCAATCGGTCGGCAATGAGAGGATGAGGAAGATTCGCCGTTTTTGGGAATAAGCTGGACAAATGCAGTTTTTCAACTGCTCGGAACAAGACCTGACTCCTGAGGAGTAGGACAGAAGAAATAGCTTACGCAGTGGTTTGGCAGCGTTGAAGAACACCTCTTCAGGAAAATATCGGGGATACCATCCGGACCAGCCGATTTATGAATTTTGAGATCTTTTAGGACTCTCGCTACAGTACGAGTGCGAAACAAGATTTGTCCCATAGAATCATTAACTCGCTCAAGTACAGGCGGGATCATAACACTCACTGGTAGAGTTGAATTAGCGGCAAACTACCTAGCAAAGAGATTTGCTTTCTCTAAAGAGCTTACAAATGGAGTGTCATTCACAACGAGCGTAGGAACCGAGGAAGAATTCCTCATATTTTTTACTGCCATTGGGACATTGTAATATTTGTTGCCGTAATTGTTGGTCATGTACAAATTTGGTCCGTCGAATATGGGCGTTGAAGGCCTCCCTGCCTTGCTTGAACTTATTACGGTTTTCCTCAGTTGGATTGGCTTTAAAGCCATGCGTTTTCGTCAGGTCTCATGCTTTAAACCCTATTCATAGTGATCAGTTAAAGATCCTAAAATAATTAGCGAGACCGTCCCAGTTAGCTTTCTCATATTGCCAAACGGTTCTCTTAGAGGTTCTTTCTCTAACTGTAAGGTTTTTACACGAAAAATTTGCTGATATGACACAATGGTCAAATTTGCCTAGAGGAGATAGAACCCTTAGCTCGTTTCACACTACACGGTTTTGACCGGACGGCTACATTTTTTAGAGGCGCGAAGAAGAGCATATACTTACTTACTTAAGGTGGCGCTACAGTCCTGTGTGAACTAGGGCCTCACTCAGCAAACTTCTCCATCTAGCTCTGTCCTTAGCTAGATGTCTCCAGTCTCGCCCTCCAAGTTGGGTGAGGTCACCTTCCACTTGTGCGTGCCACCTGATCCGCGGTCCTGTGGGTGTGAATTCGAAGACTTTCCAGGTCGGAGCATTGGTTTCCATGCGCTCTACGTGACCCAGCCATCTTAGTCGTTGGTTTTTTATCCTTCTGGCTAAGTCTACATCTCTGTACAGCCCGTACAGCTCGTCCTTCCAGCTTCTCCACCACACCGCTTCGATGCATACCTGACCTTAGATCACACGAAAAACTTTTCTCTCGAACCGACCCAAGGTGCTTTTATCCGTTTTTGTCATAGTCCGTGCTTCTACACCGTATAGCAGGACGGGGATGATAAGGGTCTTATACAGCTACACTTTGGTCTTTCGAGAGAGGACTTTACCACTCAATAGCTTTCTTAGCCCAAGTAAACTGCGGTTAGCAAGAGTTATTCTTCCTATGATCTCAGCGCTGGTGTTGTTTTCTGCGTTTACAGCGGTAGATGGTTTTCTTGACCACCTCAAAGTTACGTCTGTAAATGGTGACGTTTTGACCAAGACGTCGGTGTTATAGGTCCTTTCTTGACAACATCGTGTACTTTGTTTTGCCCTCATTAACCGTTAAACCCATTTTTGCCGCCTCTGCCTCAATACTCACAAAAGCCCCATTGACATCACTCTGAGTTCTTCCGATTATGTCAACGTCATCAGCATATGCCAATAATTGGACAGACTTTGGAAAGATAGTGCCTCTAGTGTTGAAGTGTGAGCTCTGCACTATTTTTTCAAGTACGATGTTAAAATTTGTTGACATCGAAAGTTAAGTTGTTTCCAACCTTTATGGAGCAGCGTGAATTCTCCATGGTCATTGGTCATCCTGCACAAACGGACTAGTTTGGCAGGGATACCAAAACTATACATGGCTCTATACAGCTCGTCCCTGTAGATGCTGTCATATGCGGCCTTCAATGTGAATATTTGATCAACCATGGACTTTCCTTGTCTAAAACCACACTGATAGTACCTATCAGATTGTTCACATTGGGCTTCAGACGTTCACACATTACGGCAGAGAAGATTTTATAGGTGATGTTAAGTAGACTGATTCCTCCTATAGTTGGTGCAGTTTAGAGGTCTCCTTTTTTCGGGATCGGGCAAAAAATTCTGAGGTTCCATTCATCGGGCATGCTTTCTTCCGAACATGTCTTACAGATAAGTTGGTGCATGCTCCTAACCAACTTATCTCCAGCTGCTTTCAAGATCCCGACATTCAAGCCATCCGCTTCAGCGGCTTTGTTAGACTTCAGCTTAGATATGGCACAATTGAACACTTGGAGGGCAACATTAGTAGCGTAAAGCTTTTGCTTCTTGATGGTTTTGCTAGCCTCCTAGCGAAACCATTTCTTAGTCTCTAAAAAACTTATTATTTTGTCGTTTTTTATCCAATACCTTTTTTATTCAGGCGGCAATCAAAAACCAAATAATAATTCTAATTCTACACTTGGTCAAACGGATTTTCCTGGTTATACGATAAACAGTGTATAAGTTACATACATTACCGGATGCGGTAAATACAGAAAACACATACTTAAGTACCTCGAATGCAGTTCAAAATGATTGCTATCAAAAGGACATGAGCATTTTTCTTATCCACAATTTGTTTTTTTCGCACCACCTACAAAATCTATTATGTTAAGAAGTAGGTAGGTAACTTGTTGCGACAAACGCGACGCACGACGCCAACACCTGTCATCATAAGTCTTACACAATCACAGAAATCATATCAAAAGCACGTTTTTTTGATAGAGAAATAAAAACACCACCCAATGGCTTTTGATGGATAATTCTTCCTGGATGCAACCGCTTTTAGAATATTAATTGCCCAGGTGTATTTTCCTACATATTCAAAGAAAAGTTGGTATAACAGATATGCAGAATCGCCATAAAGCATGGGTTAAAAGAAAAACCACCTGATGGTAATGATGGATTCATTACCTAAAGTTTATAATTTATTCCATTTTCAATTAAAAAAAAACACAACGGCCTTTCCTGAACCTGAATCAACACCAAAACAAAATTCACCCATGCACGCTTTTTTGTTGTGGCGGGCGTTTTTCGAATATCATCATTTTGATATTATTATGAACAACCTAGGTACTTTTTTTTATATAAGCTCTGGAGCATCATCAATTATCACTTTTAAAGCCCTCCGTCATAATCTATTACTAAAAACAATAACCATCCCTTATATCCATCGACTTCCTTAAGTTTGAAGTACATTTTTTGAGTCTTTTGGTTAATTTGGCGAGACCAGGACACTCGATTTGCAAATCGCGAATAATATTTTGAGTGTTTTACACATGCAAATTAATATCCTTGTTAGAAAGATGGGTGGGTACTGGGTAAGTATACATAATGCGAGGTAAAAGAGGGGTAAACCTTATTAATAAGTCATGAATATGGTCTCTTTTTTATTCTGTGTGAACTGTAACATAGGTACATATCTCTTAAAACTCCTACACACCCTCTGCATTAAAACGTGATAGCAAATTGCTCTTTAATTTGCATATTATTCGCCTGATGAAACTTTCGCAGGGAAACAGAGAGAGAGATGGCAAAAAATTATAGAATAGACAAAAACAAGGGTCCACTCAGATGTTGTCTACTTTTAACGATGAAGACGCGACGCGACGGTGGCGCCATGAAAACGTGGGTAAATATTGAAACACACAGGGTGATTCTTAGTTTATTCGGCTCTTTAAAAATGTCACATTTTAAAATTGGTATTAGGAAAGAAAAATTATACCTTAACTAATCCCTTTGATGCAATTACAACCGTAAAACTCCTTAAATGTTTTTAGAGAAGAATTAACATAGACTTTTTTTTTAATTTTTTAACATGCAGCAGTCAAAACAATGTATTTTTTACTCTAAGATTTCTTGGCTTAAATCATGAAACTATATGACCAATCTCATTACCGAGACACAATATGTGATGATTTTGTAGAAAATTCTAGATTTTTATTTCAAAATTATCAAGGATATATTTTCCAGGCCACCCTGTTTATAAAAATACAACAAACAAGAAACTTGCGTAAATTGCAGCTGTCAGTGCGTAGCGTAGCCGTAGACGTAGTCGTAGTCGTAGCGTATCGCGGTAGCTGAATTGTTTTCTCTTGACTTAGAACAACACTCGATGTGAGCTTAAATGGCGGAAAAATCAACAAAATGGTAATTATGTTGCCATTGTGACTTTTAAGATGAACTCAAACGTCAACGGCTATGACTACAACGACGACGCGACGATGACGAGATGCGATGATGCTAACGAGACACAACATAACGCATCACAAAACACAAAGAGTGTTAGTAGTAGAATTCTTTTTGTTTTCTGTTTGAATATTTTTAGATTTATTCAGTTAGTCAAATAAAAATAATTGATATTCGTCATTTTAATTGATAGTCAAAATGTTTCATAGATGGTTGATTAAAATAAAAAGGGAAATTAAATTGATAGAAGTTTTTATATCAATATTCATTCCGAATGATCTGGTTTATATATTTTGTTGAATAATTCTTTTGATATTCTTTTGAAACGCAATCGAGTTAACACAATGTTTTGAAAATGAATGTTTCTAGGTAACGAAAGTCAAGAGAGTGGAAGCTTATTTTTTATGAATATAATTAGTTTTGGATGAAGTGGATAGTGGACTCATTTTCAATAGATTGCTATTTGAACCGCAGTCACGTTTTAAAAAACTGGAAAGATAATGGCTGAATCACAAACACGCTTCAGCTTCGGCTTCGTCTGCGTTACGGTGGGCCTACTTCGAGGTTGCTTTGAATGAAATTTCTATTATTTCATCCCTTCAAGCAGCAAATATTTTGTTTATTGACATTTTTTTGCAGCTGTTAGCTGTCAGTCAAAGCAAATGTACAGATAATTGATGGCTGAATCACAAACACGCTTTAGCTTCGGCTTCACCTGACGTTTACGAGTTCCACCAGGGATTCAATGCATGCTAACACAATGGAGCTTCGACCTCACGTTTCGTTTGACAATCTTAAGGAAAAGAACGTAATGTGACTCCAAACGGAAGCTCTAGTTCAATTATTTGAACATTTGCTTTGTCTGACAGCTCAACAGCTGTAAAAAAATGTCAACAAATAAAATATTTGCTCCTTGGAGGGATGAAATAATAGAAATGTCATTCAAAGCAACCTCGAAGAAAGACTACCGTAACGCAGACGAAGCCGACCTGAAGAGTGTTTGTGAATAAGCCATGAGCTAGAGCTTCCGTTTGGAGTCACATTACGTTCTTTGTCAAACGAAACGTGATGTCGAAGTTCCATTGTGATAGCATGCATTGAAATCCTATGGCAGAGCTCGTAAACGTCAGGTAAAGCCGAAGCTGAAGCGTGTTTTTCAGCCATAAAAGTACGCATTTTAGCTGTTAAATTCACTCCAAAAAGTATAAGGAAGAAGCAATATTTTGAAGTTTTGCAAGACAGAGGAGGTGATCACAACTAGACACAAAAAACTTGTGACTTTGAATCGACATCTTTTTTTTTTCTCTGAGACCAAGTGAAAGAGAAGAACTATGTCAAATTAATCAAGAGCTTAAAAATGTAATTTTGTATGCTCATAGAAAATTGTACAAAAAGAATATGGTCTTGCAATCGTAGCTTTTGCGGCTATTTGGCTGAAGTAGTTTTCCATTGCTTATGGCACACATCTCGTTTTATTAAACCAAAATGAAAGCTATTTTTGGAAAATCCTTATATTTTTTCGTCTGTTGCCTGTAACTCTCAGTTAATTTGTTTTTATCGATTTTAACACATTAAAAAATGAGGCTAAGAGCGTTCAATTGGTAATTTTTGTAACAAATCAATTTAATGGACTCAATCCAAAGAATTGTTGCCCATTATCTTCACACTGAAATCGTCATTGCCGGCGATTTCAATGTACACAATTCTTCTTGGCTTCGCTATTCTGGGCAGTCAACCCCCAAAGGAAGGTATGTTGAGGTCTTCGTTAATTTAAATCAATTAACTCAGCTTGTCGATGAGCTTACTCGAATCCCTGACCTTGCAATCAATCCGCCAGCAGCCTAGACTTGTTTCTTACTTCTGATCCTAATAAATACACAATCAGTGTATTACCGCCCGCCCGCACATTAGACCATTGTATATCATCTCCAAGTTTCTTCTGTGCAAAAACCCAGTAAAATAAAAAACTTCTATAAGAACCGATTGGCAATGTAAGAAAGCCAACTGGGACTGTCTTAATGAATTCTTAAGGAACTTTAACTGATCAATATGCTTCCTCGATAGTGACGTGGATTCCAGCGCAGATATAATTACAAATGTAATTCTTTGTGGAATGAGAAATTTAATTTAAATAGGGTAAAATGTATCAAACCTAAGGAGAATTCATGGTTTGATTCGAGCTGTTAAGAGGTAATTAGGATCAGAGATGTAAGTTTCCAAATTTATAAAGCCAACCCCACTGAGGAAAACCGGAATAGGTTCAAACAAGCTAGAAAGACTTGTAACAGCCACATTCGACGAACCAAATTTTTGCACCACCAGAAAATTTAGGCAAAAAATACTACAATGTCCTAAAGGTAGTAAAAATGTTTGGTCATTCCTAAAAAACGTACGAAATACCACGTCATCCTCGGTTCCAACGCTCGTCTACAATGACATTCCCTGTATTAGCTGCATTGATAAAGCCAGTTTGCTTGCACAACAGTTTTCTGTTAATTCGACGCTACCAGAGATTGTCCGGAGTCCTTCTGTTCTTGAAAGCGTAAACGATTTTATGGGACAAATCTTCTTTCGCACTCGTACAGTTGCAAGAGTTCTGTAAGACTTTGACACACACAAATCAGCTGCCCCGAATAGTATTTTTCCTATCGTTCTGAAGAGGTGTTCTTCAACGCTGGCGAAACCACTGCGTAAGCTTTTCCATCTTTTCTACTCTACAGGTCTCTTTCCGAGCGGTTGGAAAACAGCATTTCTACAGCCTGTTACTAAAAAAGACGAATCATCCTCCACCTCTAACTATCGTCCAATATCACGCACGTCCCTTCTTTCTAAGGTCATGTAAACGCTGATTGATTATAAGTCTAAGAAATATCTCGAAAAACGAAAGCTTCTTTATGACCGACAGTATGGCCTTCGTAGCAATAGGTCCACCGGTGATCTCAAAGTCTATCTCACCGAACAGTGATACAAATCTTCACATCTTTTGGAGAAAATAAGATTATTGCACTTGATATTTCAAAGCCATTTGATAGAGTTTGGCACCAAGCTGTCTTATTGAAAATAAATGGTTTTGGTATTGACGAATCTCTACTTCTTTGGATTAGAAATTAACTTGCCAACCGTTCAATACAAGTTGTATTGGATGGTTTCATGTCTGAAATTCATTAAATAAATGCTGGTATCCCACAGGGCTCAGTTTTGTCTCCGACTCTCTTCCTTATGTTCACAAATGATTGAAATATGTGTGCCACTTCTTTTCATATTCGTTTCTAGATTCACATTCTTGTCCCTTGGATGTGAAACTTCAACGGCAGCGTATGATAAGCTCATTAAATTCTGATATCGACAGCATTGTTCAATGGGGAATCAAAAACCGTGTGGAATTTAATACTTCGAAAACTCAAAGCGAAACCTAGGCCCTATGGCGCTATCCATGAGTGGCACTTGCAATCAGGAAACTTATCAACTTTCAGTACATAAAACGTGATTTGTGTATCACAGATCCCGTTTTATGGAATGATCAAAAATATTCAATATTGCCAAAAATGCTGCTAGGGGCTTAGGATTTCTCCGACCGTGCAAGAAATTTTGTACCCCTTCTGATCTGGCTGTAACTTACAAAGCCTTAATTCGTCCAAAACTTGAATATAACTCGCATATTTGAGCAGGTGCCCATAAAACAATTTTTTGTATTGACCGGTTTCAAAAAAGAGCTTTGAAAATAATAGGCGATAGAACTATAACCGAACAAATTAAGTCAATCGAACGCAGTTTCATGTTTTCCGTTTTTCTATCGATATTTTTATAAACAGTGTTCTGGCGAATTAGCCCCTCAAATAATTCAGCCGTAATACTCGTACTTCTAGGAATACACAGCACATCATTATAAACTTGAGCTCAATTTCGAACGTACTGTCAAGTATAGAGATTCTTTTTCCAACCGCACATCGAGAATGTGGAATGCTTTACCCAGATCGGTTTTCCCTACTATTTTGATATTCAAAATTTTAAGAGGAAGGTACATCGGTATCTCCTCTTTAATTCGTCCTAAATATATACACTGTATATAAGCTTTAAACATGTTAAGGGTATTAATAATACCTTGAGTGCATTTTAATTATAAAAAAAGGGAAAATGTAAACCTTGCGTTTTTGTTTATATATAAATGAGGATTTATAGCGAAAACCTAAAAGTCACATTTCTTAAAAGCTTTTATTTTTTTGTTTTATTTTCTTTTCAACATTTTCTAAGATTGACATACAAAAAAAGTTTTGCACAAACATCTGTGAGTTATTATAATCTCGAAATGTTGCAAATTACATTTACCCCCTTCTACATCCAAAGGCTTTAATTGTTTAACTTTTAAAAAGCGTATTCAATCAAAAATCTAGGTTTTAGCTAAGTTAAAATTAATAAAGTAATGTTTCTGTCAACAATTTTTTTGGCAACATGTTGCAAAACATTAACAGCATTGTTTCTATATGAGATGAAAAAAGTTAAAAGTCTAATATCTTTCTTTGTTTTCAAGATATTTTGGTCAAAATTGGTAGGGAATGGCGTACCGATACGTCCGAACGTATAGTATATACACACGCATACAAAGATATCTGAAATTCTATAGGGACTTTGAAGCGTCGAGAAATAGGACCAATTTTAATAATTTCCTGATAAAGTTAATACATTTTATTTGAGCAATAAGGACTTCCAGACTTCCAAACTTAAGCAGTTGGCAGTTGTCATATTGTTTAAGCTTAATTTGTTCAATCTGCTGTCATTTCAATCGGATAAAGCATTCGTGGAACACATGTAACTGAACAAATTATTTTATCAAAATGGGTGTTTTTTGGTCCTGTTAAATAACACAACCTTCGACATTACAGTTGCCTATATCATGCTACCGACAGAAATGAAAGACATACGTCTGTATATAAAGTTACAGCAAAAAAGCGGCAAATAAACGCAGTGCGTTTTAATTTTCAGCTGAAATATAATCCTGAAAGAAATTATACCTTTTTTAATTTAAGGTATGTTATTAATACACCTAATCTTGAAAATTATCCACCGCATCATCTAACCACATTGATACTCATCTTCCAATCGTCCTAACAAAAGCAATCCTTTTATACCCCTGCTCAAAGTGGATGAAGGCAAAGCAAAAAAAAATAAAAAACCAAACAACTTGTCTAGGACATACAATAGTTTAAGTAATCCCCAACAGAGAAAAGGAAGCATAAAATTATAGTTTTGTGACTCCTCCGCGCAGGCAAAAAGCAACCGCCATAATTTATTCCCTTATATCGAACATCCACACAATCGCCATTTGCCGTTGCCATCGCCATCTATACCTCTACTCGTGCCCTAATGCCTGATGTGGCGGGACGGGACCGAATCGGCAAGTTTTCAATTTATTACTTAAAGTGGTTCAATTGGCTTAGCCCCAAATGGTTTTCTGATTTACGGCTTGATGGCACGCAATATGCCATCACATCTTTTTTACAAACATATAGCAGATAGATATTGCCCCTAGACAAGGCTTAAGCTAGCTGTGGCTCTGTATAACTGTATACATGTAGGACGTAGGTAAGGTAGGTATCTACGCTCCTCACAAAGGGTTAAAAGGATATAACATACATTATGATGATTAGGCGTTAGGCATTTTCATATAGAAAAATAAAAACAGTGTTGATGGAAAAAGAAAGACCAATGATCTTTTCTATATCTCCCTCCATTATTGCGAGTTCACTAATCGCATACCATTCTCGCATGTCAAAAGGCCTAACAAGCAATTAAGGCCTTCAACACAAAACGGACGCGCGCGTCTTACAGTTCAGCGTCAACGCTAATTGCCCGCGTCATGGTGAAGTTTTGTTCATGATTGTAGTAAGCATGCGGTACGATCAGGACGCCCCCTTGCCACCACTAACTCTGTTTATTTCACTGATATACCTACCTACCAATACATATACCTACCCATCAAAGTCAACAAGCCTTGAGAAGATAGATATCCATTGCGCGGCATGCAACAGCGACTGAAGTTGCTTCGGCGCAAATTCGAATTAAGTGCCAACGGCTGACATTTATTCAACACGTTTACGTATTGTTTTCGCCACTCCCCCTCACCTCTCCGCCCCCATTACAGTAGAAACTTGCGAAATTAAGTGCATTCATCATCTCTCAGAGTTCTTTCTATCGCCATATCACAAAGTGGAAGAAGAAATTCATTCGGATGTGTAATGGGTTCCGTTTGACGGCATGTGGCAGCGGCAGCGGCAGTAACCTACCTAACTATACAAGTATGGATGACGCTGACGACTACGACGACGATCAAAATGACCAAGAAGACGCAGAATGTGCATAAGTATGTAGTACGTAGAAGCCCTAAAGCCAAGCTTGAATGTGTATAAATCATCTTAATTCCGCCATCATTTCGAATTGGTGGTTCAGTCTCAGTGCCGGCTTGTTGGCTCGACGGACGACCGCGACGCGGTAAGGAAATTCAGAATAAAAATTGGGCAGGCGATCCTTAGTTTCTTTTTGTATTGTGTAATTTCATTTCCAACCTGGCTTGATAGAAACTCGTACTTCTGCGGGATCTTAAATTACAGTCTCTTTATAGGGTTGGTCGACGACGGCCGGCGACGACGACGACAAATGAATGAAAGAATTGGGATTGGAAAAAGGGAGCGAACAGCGAACACAATTATTATATTATTGTTCATATATGTATATGCGCCACCGCCGGCCGTCCGCCACGGCCGGTGTTTGGACTCCACCTGCAGCAAGTGACAGTTGGACCGAACAGAAATGAACCGAGTGTAATTGAGAGCCATGCCTGGAATTGTTGGCGATGGTAGGGGTATCATGTATACGCGAGTATTATTGTGCGGTTCCGTGTTATTATTATATCCGGAAAGGGGTTCTTTTTTTTAAATTTGTCTTCTTGTTATTTTTCAGGTGATTTAAAAAATAAAAAAAATAAAGAATGGATTCCAAAATGGGATGGTCTTAAAATTGTAAAGCCTTTGAGGAAGGTGTGTCCTTGTTATTCAATATTTTTTTGGGATTGAATTGGTTTCGCTTTATTTGTCGTTTTTAGTGATTTTCAAAATTTCTGACAAGCATACGTTTTTTTTTCCACTTAAACCTTTTTTCTTTAGGTTCCATAAGCGCCATTAAAGTCAACTGTCATTTCATCTTGAAAGTGCCTGTCTATAATTGTATTCTTAAAATGACCCCAACATCTGACCTTCAAGTGATTGCCTCCATCAAAAACATCAAAAGCTTCAAAAGCACCTTAAATATAATACCATATAGATGTAATGTCTCACTTACAATCCAATGAAACTTGATGAACCGTGTAAAATCGATTGTGCACATTTTGCAAACATTCAACCAGCAGCGCGCATCTTTCATACAGTAGAGGGAGCCCCTTTCTCTCACCGCCGGCCGCCTCCACCGTCTTCTCAGTCACTGTCTCAGTCGCCATCGCTTTCGCCATAAGTTGCGGCTATAATCACACCAAACTGCTCGCACCATCACCCAAATGTCAGTGACATCTCGTAAATTTTAACAACAAATCGCTGCATTTTAGCACTAAGAACGAGAGGGGCCATCAAGTGCCACCACTAACTGCCAATCTCGCCACGAATGGCTTAATTTGACCGCACCGTATACTTTCATGGAAAACAATATCTACTTATGTACGAGTATAAGGTATACCTACTACAAGCTATATACAACGTGATTATAACCAAGTTAAGACGATGACAAGCTGTTGCCGGTTTTTGGTTTGGTTTTAATGTGATATCAACAAAATGACATCGCGAAGTCAACAACAACAACAAAAATACAACTTGGGAGTTTTGCTTTTTTTGTTGATGGTAATTTCGAATTTCGATATTTTTGTGTTTTGTGTGTTGTTGTTATTGTTGCTGTAACTGTCTTGAGGTTTTATTATATTGTTTTAACTGTCTGAAAAAGCTAAGTCTTTATGAGCTACATGCCAATGAATTGGGCGACTTTATTAAATTGTATGCTTTCTTGAGAAAACCAATAAGATTACCTTTAATATTATTTCCTTAAGGCTTAACATTTTTATAGGCATTGTAATAGGCCATGTTTTTGGAAAATTGCTTAATTTTTAACTGTGCAGGGATATTGAGTTCGATTAGTAAAGCAGTGAACTAACAATGTTTCAGGTAAATTGCTTAACCTTAAATGTGGAAGTTATATTGATTAAGGTTATTTAAAAACAACAAGTAAATTTAAACGTTTTGGTCCAAATAAGATCTTGTCGCGACCTAAAAAAACGATGGTTTTCGGATAATATGAATCAGCAATCATCAAAACAAAGTACTTCTTTGAGATATCCTTGTGTTTGAAGCCTAATTTAAATGTTTGACCCCGATTTTTGACGAAAGGAATATGCTAAATTTCTAAATTTTATTTGTTAAAAATTTGTCATCTTCCTGAGATTATATCTTTTTTTTAGGGTTTTAGTATAGTTACGAGAATTGTTGAGAGTACACATTGAACTAAACAGTTGAGAATTGACAAACTATTCAAATTGGATCTTAATTTAAACCTTTAAGCGTCTAATGTCAGCAATCTTCAAATCAACTTATTGTCTTGGGTGCAAATTAAAATTCGACAAGAAAAGAACGTGCGGGTAGATTTTGGCGGTCATTTTGTTTTGGTGACATCTGTCAAATCTTTTGTTTATTATTCAGTTGTTTATGCCAAATCATAATGGCAAGTTACACGGTTGAACAGTACGTTCAAATGATAAGACTTGATTATCAAAATCAGTATTCGTTAACGCGAAATTCCAAAACCTTAGCAAATTCCTTCTTCGATTCAAATTTTGGCAACAGCTTTCGAGATGACATTCTTGCTTTTATAAATCCATCTCTTGACTCTTGATGCATCTTTCGACGGCTTGAGTGTGACATGGATATTTGGATAGCTCTATATTTTCAGGAAAATTTTGAACCATTGCGCGTAAGTCGTCATCTGATATTTTTCTAGTTAAAGGTGGTTAGGTGATCTGAACTGTAGCCCATTTTATTAGATCGATGTAATCATCGTCATCAAAATTTATTTTTAGGATCTTAAACTGTCGGATTTCATTCATTTTTCTACCTTGTATATCCGCTCTGTTTTTCAAAATCCTTCTAAAGCCTTATTTCCGGACATGACTTCAGCTATCAGCTAACATAGCAAGTTAAATATTTTCTGGATGGCAAAAATATGCCTTACGCTCTATTACCGGATGAACACTTGCCTTAAGGTTTTTGGGTATATATTTTGACGCTTTTATTAGTCCTAAAATGTGTTTTTGTCCATCTAAACAAGATGGTTTTGTTTTGATTAGAAACCAAACAAACGCATACATTTTTATTATGTACGTAGCCAGAACCAATAACTCCTTTGAAGGTTTTTAGTTGCTACATAGAGTCGTAGAATCCTGTTAGCTGTTGTAAGCCACCTTGAATGAGACATTCTTCCTGGCTGTCGGTTTGCAAGCTCTTAAGCTACATTCCCATTAGAAACTGCTTCACACATTTCATATAGATATTTCTGATCCGTGCTTAAATGTTCTATAGTTGTCGAAGGCAGTTCTACCATAATCTTTTCAAAACCTTATATTGGTAAACTATCACAGATCTCAAGAGCTTTTTCCATCAGTACTCCAGAAAAGCTTTTTGGGTCATTGGTTTTTCCATCAACATGTGCCATTAAATGACGAAGTGGGAGTTCATTTAGATGGAGTAAACAAATAAACCAATGTACTGGCTTACCAATTGCTGCTTCGAGCTGACATACAGTACTATTTTTGGATCCAGTGTTCACAATAGTAAGTTAGTAAGTATTTCATTTATTAACAGTTTTTAAAATAAATACATAAACATTTTTTTTTTGAATTTAAAAGCTTTGGCTTTTCCGTCAGCTCGACTATAGCAACTTAAATTTTTATAACATTGGTATACTTTGTTTTAAATTTCAGTTTTAATTATATATTGACTTTTACATACATATATACATCTACTAGTTTAATCATATTCACTCATAATCAATTTTCTAAACTGCAAATTTCCTTCAGATAGTTGACAAGATTTTCCCAATCTGGTTCATTCAATATTAGAATTGTCTCTTGTATAGTGAGAGAGAATTTTTTAAAATATGAGAATCTCTTGTATCTGAAAATTGGACATACGCTTATAAAATAGACGCAGTCTTCTTTGGATTTATGATTGCAGAGTGTACAGAACTGGTTGAAACTCCCATTGTATAATCTACCGTTGAGACGTAAGACTTCGCATCTAGCCTTGAAAATCAAAGAAATATATTTGTAGCTTAAAGATTCATTGAAATAGTTATTGTTACTTAGATTAAATTGTAACTGGCTATATAATATTCGACTTTCTGATTCAATAGCTGTTTTAAATAATAGATTCCGAACCGAGTCTTCATTAAGCTGGATAATTTTATACATTTTTTCCTTAAAATCAAGACTGTTACTTGTATTAATTTGCATATCTTCACCAAATGAAGTGGCAATTCGTTGCCACAATAGTTCCATCGCATCCAACCGCTGTAATTTCTTCCATATTAGCACACAGGATGTTTTTCACAAAATCAATTATGCTTCAAGATATTGGTTTGGCATTCCCAAAGGATGGAGTAACATGTCCCAGATACTGTCCTTCTGGCTCAGAAACAAGTACAATGTGTTCTTCCACTGAAATCTTCCGATGTGTTCTGGCCCCAATTGTTTCCAAAATCATTGTTTTGTATTTTCGTCCGTCAAAGTATAAGCCTGTTATATTTTCAATTTTACATTGAAGATTTTGACGTAATTTTTGTCTTTCTCGTCTTATTTTACTCCTGTCAATTACTTTTGAAGAATCTAGCTTGGAAACGACACCAATGTCTTGTAAAAGAGAACTAGCAAGAATTGATGCTGACCTGTCGGATACTCCTGTTCTGTCACAGGCTGATGCTAAATTCGTTAAAATTATCCTAGCTTGTAATTATGGAATTGACGGACTTCTGCTGGGTGATATCGGAGCATCGCTGTCGACATCGACCTCCACATTTTTTAAATCGATCAATAATTTCGAACACACATTAAAAGCACTTGGGTCATATCTTTTCTGTTTTTCCTTCAATGCATTCCTGATGAACAAATACGCTTTCATGCCATCACGATAAGTTGGAAGAACATTGGTTTTAAGCTCGGAGGGTGCTCCAAAAACTTCACACTTGGTTTCACTTCGCGTTTTTGGCATTTTCACAATTTAAAATAAAACAACTGGCAATCACAAATAAGAATATAAATAGAATACCGATTCAAATGGAAAAAGTCAAAACGAGAAAATTAAAGTATAAAAAAGTGAGAAACGGCTCAAGGAGAACTAGATCAAAATTAAAATAATAACGACCAATTTTAGTTGCATCTTCATTTAAATCGTTATTGGCTCAGTTAAGATCCAATAATTTAAGTTTTGTCGTGGGCGTCCCAAAAGATAACAAAGGGGACAATTTCTTAGGTATTAGAAAATAAATAAATAACTTAACAGTGAAACATAAGAACATCCTATTTCGAAAACATCTTTAATAAAATTTAAATTTTGCTAAGAATAAAAGATTTAAAAGCATCTCTTGTACAATTTAACAAGAAATCAATTCTTGTGCTTACTGCATTAGCTTTTCTGATGCAACATGTGATAGGCTCATTGAGACAAAAACGAAATTTTCCACAAACAAAAGAAATTGCCACTCGCAAGAGATAAATTAAAAATCTGCGTGAGCGGCTCAGCTAACGCACTCGCTCATTTTTTAGAAGTATGGGAGGAATATTGTCTGGACCTTCACTTGTATTCACATCCCAGCTAGAAAAAGCTCATTCAACTTCAACCTGGCTTAAAACAAGTGGCCAAAGATCAACACATTTGTTTACCCCTAAAGTCTCATCTATTAAAACAGATTCAGAGGAATAAACTGATTGGAAGTATCTTGCAAATAAATTACAAATTACTGATAACTCACTCGAAATAGTGCCTAGGTACTGCATACAGCTTGGTAATCCACATGATTTGCGTTTGATATTTAAAAAACTCCAAATCCTTTTACTGTTACTTCTAAGATCGTTTCCAACTGAAAGTATGTAATTATGATATAAACATTTATTTAGGTAGTCAAATTTCCTTTGAATATTTAGATAGCTGTTTCGAAGACTTGGATTATTTTTGTTCTTGTTGCATAATTTATATGCTTTATTTTGTTGGTTTTTGAGATTACTTAAGCTCCTATTAAAAATTCGACGTTTGGTGGTCAAATTTGAGACAACCGATTCAGTAAACAATCAGCTAATACACGTACGTTCGGCAAGATCGACCGAGAACATTGCCGTGGGACGTGAAAGTGACGAGGATTTTGGATGAATGTTTGTGTTAATATGCTAAATTGCCATAAAAGGGACGACACGGCGCGGCGGCGCGGCGTCATTGATCCGTACATTTTGAAGCCGATCGATCATATATTTAAGTCTTTGGTAAAATCCGTTCAATCCATTGAAAAATTTGGAAACAGATAATATCCTGATATTGGTAAGCTTTTTAAAAGCACGTCAACGCTGAAATGTCACATCAATCATACCTACCAGGAAGCGGCTCTGCGGGGTTATTATTTCTAAGACCAAATCTGTTCATCAGAAAAATTTTGTTTAGGCCAAAAACTAAAAAAAAGAGGTTGGGATGCGACCCACACTGATAACTTCCCAACCCGTCTGTCGATTTGTTTTGCTTAAAAGTTAAGAGGTTTTCATGTTGGGTTACAAAAAAATATTTAAATTTCCAACAATATTTTTCATTATTTAGTTGGATGATTGAAATTAATTTAAGAGAAAACAAAAACCGATCATCAATTTTTACCAAATTTGCGTTTTATTTTGTGTAGATTTTATTTTTTTATAAAAAACGGACTGTTGGATTTTTATAAAAAAAAACTACTGAATATAAAAAACAAATAAAAAAAATTGAAGACAACATTTTTAAGTAAATTTTTACCAAGTTTTAGTATTGTTTGTTTGTTAGGTTTTTATTTTTTTGTAAAAAAAACTATATACTAGATTTTCCTCACAATTTTACAGAATGATGCTAACAATATTTTTTAAAAGATAAAAGTAGTTTAAAGACAATATCTCAAATTTTAGAAAAGATATTTTTTAGCCAAAAATCTTTTTTAACTAAATTTTATTGATTTTTTTGTTTATTTTTTGATTTTTGTAAGAAAATTTTCAATTGGATTTTTCTCAAAATTTGACCGAATGTTGAAAACAATATTTTCTATAAGTTTAAATTAATTAAAAGCCATAATCTCAAAGTTTTGAAAAGATATTTGAGTCAAAAATCAATTTTCATAAAAAAAGTTTTAAATTATTTTAAGTCTGTAGCGATTTTGGTTCGTAAGATATGTAGGGTTTACCTTTTTTAAATGCTTTGCTAAAAAAAAACACCGAACTCAATTTTCTTAAGAGCTCTTTCTGCATCTTTCTGCTTTATTATTTCCAATTTGACAAATTGGACCGATTGCGAAGTTTTTTTCGTCGTCCATAGCTTAAGAACCAGCGGATATATGGATATAGCACATTTAAAAAAAAAATTACATTTTGATTAAAATGTTATATGTTATTTCATATAACGTTAGAGACTTTTAAATTAAATTTTAATTTATATAAAATTATATATACATATATACACATATGTACAAAACTAGTATATTTTTGGAAAAAAACCCAAGTAATGTTTATTTTGATAAATAAAAAAAAACTGAAATTAATGTTTTACGAACAAAAAATGATTTTATCTCCACAATAATTTTGTGCAATGAAGAATAACGTTGTTGACATCTGGTCAAAATCAAATTGACAGTTTTCTTACAAAAAAATTACTAAAAGTTCGTAAAAATTGTTTTTCGACTCAAATATCTTTTCAAAAATTCGGGATATTGGCTTGAAGTTGATTTCATGTTATAAAAAAAATATTTTTTTTTAACTTCTGTAAGATTTTGAGAAAAATCGAATAGACATTTTTCTTATACAAATAATAAAAACCTAAAAAAAAAACAATATTAAAATTTGGTAAAAAATTTACTTTTGACTGATATTTCTTGTTAAAAATTAAATACATTTGCTATTAATTAGTTTTATCTCATAGAAAGTAATGTTTTCGACATTCAGAACATTTCTTATAAAAATCCAATACTCAGTTTTTTCGTAAAAATTAAAATCTTGAAAAATATTACGCAAATTTGGTAAAAAATGAAGTTCGGTTCTCGTTATCTCGTGAACAATAGAAGATATTGGCTTCAAATTAATTTCATTCATCCAATTTTTATTTGTTTATATAAGAAATAAAAACTTTTAAGAAATGCTACTAAAATTGGTTAAAATTGGTTTTCGACTAAAAATCTCGTTATCAAAACTAGATTTTGATATCAAGCTATTTCAACATATGCAAAATATTGTTTTAATTTAAAATAAAACAAAACACGATAACCTAGAAACTTTTACAGCAAGACAAATATGGAAGATGAGAAGTAATCAGTGTGGCCTGTTTTTCAAACTTGTCATCAACTAAGCTCCAGAAATGCATACTTATTTTGTTAACGTAAGCCGTAAATGTATTACCTAAAACTAGAACTTTGTTTAAATTGCATGGATGAAAGGCTTAAATATGTATTTGTTTTCAATTTATTATGTTTGGAAAGTCTATGACGCTGAAGGTGAAAATAAGGGTCAAATTCTACGATAAGGTTGTGATCCACGCGGTCCTTGTGCACTCCTCGAAATCGGATGACAGTTGAAACAGTAAAAATGTATTAAAGAAAGAAATGTTACCACAAAATATACAAGTGTGACTCAAAAAAGAAAGACTCATATACGCCAAACCTCAAATTATCTTAAATACACTTAAAACAGAAATGTTCATAATTAAGAACGACTAATAATCTTTAGCCAACAAAAGATGGTTAAATGTAAGAAATTGTTTAATCATTATCAAAACGAATCAAAATAAATATAAAGCTCCCGCTATTTTTATTATGTCTTTTTATTTTTATAAATATTCTTTTGTAGAACTGTAGAAGGTTTATTGCAAATTTGCTCAGTAAAGTAAAAATTAAAACAGCTATTACTGCTAACATTGTACAAACTCGTACTTTCCAACAAAAACCGCACATTCATATAAGTCAATCTCCTTCCAATTCCACAATATGTAAACCGAAAACCCGACTTTTATCTTCTGAAACTAATAAATCTTTAAGTGCGTTAGATGTGCATTGTAACTGCAAGTCTATGCGCCAAATACCTCAGAGAATAGCAATTTCCATTTTACGGAACATTAAAGTCCTCTAAAACACAGAGTCCGAGAGCTTCGCATTCACCATCCAAAGCCATTTAAGCCTTCCC